>NC_092054.1:100768022-101066024 GCF_003086295.3 Arachis hypogaea | reverse complement strand
TTCTCTCTCCTCTTTTCTCCTTTCTTTCTATTCCCTTTCTCTTTTTTCTTTCTTTCTCTCTTTTTTTTTTTCTCTTCTTCTCTTTCAACTCTTTTTTTCTCTCACTTCTTTATATCTCCCTCTTCTCCTCCTTCTCCCCCGCTTCTTCTTTTTTTTTTTTTTTTCCCCAAAATTTAAGAGAGAGAGATAAGGTATTCAAACGAGAGAAAAGAGAAGAAAAAAGAGAGAGAGGAGAAGAGAAAAAGAGAGAAGGAGGAGAGAGGATATAGAGTGAGAGAAGGAGAGAGAAAGAGAAAAGAGAGAAAGGAAGGAAAGAAAGAAGAGGAGAAAGAGAGAGAGGAGGGAAAAAGAGAGAAGAGGAGAGAGAAATAAGGGAAGGGAGAGAGAAATAGGAGAGAGAAAGAGAAAAAAAAAAAAAGGAGAGAGAGAGAGAGAAAGGAGAGGAGAGAGAGAGAGAGGAAGAGAGAAAGGAGGGAGAGAGAGAGGAGGGAGAGAGAGAAAGAAAATGGGAGAGGGAAAAGAGGGAGAGAGAGAAACAAAATGGGAGAGAGAAAAAAAGAGGAAGAGAGAGAGAGAGAAAGAGGGAGAGGAGAGAGGAGAGAAGGGGAGGGGGAGAGCAAGGAGAGGGGAGAAAAAGGAAAGACATAGGAGAGAGCGAGAGGAAAAAGAGAGAGAGAGGAGGGTAAGAAAGAGGAGAAGGAGAGAGAGAGGAAGAAAGAGGAGGAGAGAGAGAAGAGGGAGAAAGGAGGAGAGAGAGAGAGATAGGAAGAGAGACGGAGAGAGAGATAGAGAGAGAGAGAGAGAATGGAGAGAGAGGAGGGAGACAAAGAGGAGAGAGGGGGGAAAGAGAGAGAGAAGGGAGAGAGGGGGGAAAAAGAGGAGAGAGAGAGGCAAATGAGAGAGAGAGAGAGACGAAGAGAGATGGGAGGGGGAGAGAGGGGAGGGAGAGGAGAGAGAGAAAGAAAGGGGAAGAGAGGGGGAGAGAGAGGAGAGGGAGAAAGAGGAGGAGAGAGAGAGAGGAAGAGAGACGGGAAGGGAGAGGGAGAGAGAGATGGAAAGGAGAGAGAAGGGAGAGAGAGAGATAGGAAGAGAGACGGAGAGAGAGAGAGATAGAGAGAGAGAGAGAGAGAGAGAGAGAATGGAGAGAGAGGAGGGAGACAAAGAGGAGAGAGAGAGGGGGGAAAGAGAGAGAGAAGGGAGAGAGGGGGAAAAAGAGGAGAGAGAGAGGAAGAGAGACGGGAAGGGAGAGGGAGAGAGAGAGAGAGAGAGAGAGAGAGAGAGAGAGAGAGAGAGAGAGAGAGAGATGGGAGGGAGAGGAGAGAGAGAGGAGATGGAAAAAGAGGAAAGAAAGAGAGAGAGAGGATGGAGAGAGAGAGGAGAGAGAGGAGGGAGACAAAGAGGAGAGAGATAGAGAGGAGGGAGAGGAGAGAGAGAGGAGAGAAAAAAAGAGGAAAGAGAGAGAGAGAGGAGAGAGGAGAGAGAGAGGATGGAGAGAGAGAGAGGAGAGAGAGGAGGGAGACAAAGAGGAGAGAGATAGAGAGGAAGGGGAAAGAGAGAGAAGGGAGAGAGGGGGAGAAAGAGGAGAGAGAAGGGAAAGAGGGGGGAGAAAGTGGAGAGAGAGAGGAAGGGGAGAGAGAAAGTGAAAGGAGAGAGAGAAAGAGTATGTAAAAACTAATTTTAGAGTTTAAATAAAACCAGTTTTAATTTGGTTTAAAACTAAACTGAACCATAAAAACTAGTTTTTAATAAACTGGTTTTCATAAAAACTATGATTTCAGTTCAGTTTTTTATTTAAAAGAACTGGTTTATTTAGAACAGTTTCAGTTCAGTTTCAATTCAGTTCAGTGAAACCAGTTTTTTTGCACACCCCTACTTAAATGTGAAGATCAAAAGATCAAAGACTTATTTATCCTTTTCTCAAATTTGATACTCCCTCTACTCTTTTTTATCACTTGAACTTTTTTCATTTCACAGTATATATCACTCTAGTGTTATTTTACAAAAAATATCATGGAATTATGATTATGCTTAAACTAGTGGATTATAGTCATTGAGTCTATTAATCCATTTTTTTATGTTAGAATATTAAAATAATTAATAATAAAAAATTCAACAGAAAAAAAAAATAAATTTATTTTATTACAATTAAAAATTATATATAATTTGTAGTAGAATGTTTAACGGGTGAATAGGATTTGGAAAAGGACCATTAAGAACTACAAATTAAGCAAAAGGACCTAGTATTTTTTAAAATGATTAGAAAGGACCAATTTGATAAATAATTTAGAGGACCAAATATTTTTCATATATAGATATTAATATCCTTAATTTTTTTTAATTTTTCTTTTTCTGTCACATTGCCTTCAACATTTTCCTATTATATGTCCTATGAAGACACTGGAGGTCTGTTGCTAACGACGATAGATGTGTATTTAAAAAATCTACCCCATTGTTCTGAATGTCCTTCAAGTTATTTATCAGATTCAGTTCCATGCAGAAAACAAATTATTCTACAGTATACGTTTACCCATGAAAATTAATTTGACAAATTAATTCTGAGGGAGTTAACTCTCATATAGGGTTGTTTATGATTTGGTTAATTCAAAAATTAATCCTTCCACTCTCTTATTAGGGACTTAAGAAGAGAATATAATTCTGATTTTATCATTCTTATGGAAACTCATGTGTCTAGTCAGAAGGGCAGGAGTATTCGAGATAGAATGGGGTTCGACGGCTCATTTGTTGTGGAAGCCAAAGGTCACTCGGTGGGTATTTGCTGCATGTGGAATAAGAACTGTTGGAATGTTGATGTTCTATTTCATAGTAACCAAGTGGTTCACATGAAGGTCTCCTTTCGTAATTCTAATCCTTGGGTTCTCTCAGCTGTGTATGGGAGCCCGAATCGTATTATAAGAAGATCTTTGTGGAATAGTATTATCTCTTTGGCCAAAAACAATACTCATCTTTGGTGTTTGCTTGGAGATTTTAACTCCATTCTTCACAACCATGAGCGTCGAGGAGGGTCAACAAGAGTTTTAGCTGGCGCATGTTCTGAGTTTCAACACTGTGTCTCTTCTTGTGGTTTAATTGACTTGGGTTATGATGGTTGGCCTTTTACCTGGAAACGGGAAAATCTAGTGAAAAGATTAGATCGTGGACTCAGCAATCTTGACTAGCAAATTCGATTCCCGAAGGCTAGAATCATCCACCTCCCGCCTCTCAAATCAGATCACAACCCCATTTGTCTTCAACTTGAGACCACTTCTTTTCCAAATAGAGGCAGAAGACCTTTTCGGTTTCAAGCTGCGTGGCTAACCCATCCAAACTTCAAAAATATTGTAAATAGTTCATGGAGCATAGGAAGTTCATGGAGCAATGGTATCTCATCCTTTAGAGACTCTCTCAAAGAATGGAATACCAATGTCTTCGAAAATATTTTAAAGAAGAAAAGGAGGATAATCAGGAGGCTTCAAGGCATTACCAACACCTTGGATCAGGGGAATAATAATTTCTTAGAAGAGCTCAGAGGTCAACTTTGGAAGGAGTACTAGGATATCTTAACCCAAGAAAAAAATTTTGTGGTACCAAAAATCAAGGAGTAAATGGCTTAAATTTGGGGATCGTAACACTAAGTACTTCCATGGTTCAACTATGATCAGAAGAAGGAAGAACAAAATAAACTTGCTCCACGATGCCACGGGTAATCTTATTTCTGACCCCAATATTCTAGAAAGTATAGCTCTTAACTTCTTTGCTGATCTTTATAAAGATAATACCCTCGACTCTCCTTTTGTGCTGCGAGGTGATTTTCCCACCCTATGTGATGAGGATATCTTGATCATTGGTAAGAATATCTTGCATGAAGAAATTAAACATGCTGTTTTTGGTATGGGAGGTTTCAAAGCACCTGGCAGAGACGGTTTTCAAGCTATTTTCTACCAAAGCCAGTGGGAGAAAGTGGGAAATGATTTATGCCTTCTTATTGGTGATATTTTCCAGAACCCGGAGAAAGTGAAGGAGATTAATGAAACTCTTATTACCCTAATTCCCAAAGTGGAGCCAGTAACTAGTTTTAAACAGCTGCGTCCCATTAGTCTCTGCAATGTGTCATATAAAGCTATTACGAAGGTCTTAGCCAATCGTCTGAGAGGTCTTATGGGAAAGTTGGTGATGCCCACCCAGTGCAGTTTTGTTCCAGGGCGTCATAGCTCTGACAATATCATATTACCCAGGAAGTCATTCACTCCATGAGAAATAAGAAGGACAAAAAAGGTTGGATGGCCATTAAAATCGACTTAGAAAAGGCCTACGATAGGCTTAAATAGAGCTTCATCAATGATACCTTAGTTGATGTGGGGCTGCCTCCTCATATTATAAATCTCTTTATGTCCTGTATCTCTACGGCTAAGATGAGAGTGCTTTGGAATGGTGAAGAGTTGCAGGAGTTCACTCCGTCTCGGGGAATCAGACAAGGGGACCCAATTTCATCATATATTTTTGTTCTATGCATTGAAAGACTCTCTCAGCTTTTCAAGGCGGCAGTAGATCATGACTATTGGAAGCTGATAAACCACTATTTATTGGTTTATCTGGTGCTCAATTGAGTGATTTTTAGCAAGTCCTTGCACACTTATTCATACAAATTACATGATTTTACAATTCCCTCCTAGTTTTGTTCCATAATTGAAAACTTGATTCATAAGCCTTTAAATTGTATATTTTTAATCCCTCTTTATACCATTCGATGCCGTGATCTGTGCGTTACGTGTTTTCAGGCTTATTAGGCCAGGAATGGCTTAGAGGATGGAGAGGAAGCTTGCAAAAATGGAAGGAGCACAAGAAATAGAGGAGACAACCAGCGAGGAGTGACGCGCACACATGGCTCACACGTGCGCGTGAAGCGGAGTTTGCACGGTGACGCGTGCGCGTGCCTGACGCGTACGCGTGATACGCGAAGTTGACCAGCGACGCGTACGCGTGAATGACGCGTACGCGTGACATGTGCTACCTGCAAAATTCGCAAAAAACGTTAGGGACAATTTTGGGCCAAGTTTGGACCCAGTTTCTGGCCCAGAAACACAGACTAGAGTCAGGAGACAAGTAGAGACTCAAGTGACATTCTCATTTGGATAGTTTTTAGATTTTAGATTGGAATCTTAGAGAAAAATCACTCTTCCTCTAGGTTTTCTTCACATTCATAGATTTCTAGTTTTTTAGTTTATGCTTTTGCTTTGGATTTTGAGAAGAGTCACTACCTCCGTTGAAGTTGCTATTATTCTAGTTTGCTTTCTTATTCCTTTACTCTTTTGATTACTTATTAACCCTATTCAGATACGTATGTTGCAATTTGGGATTTATTAATGCAAAGAATTATTTTTACTTCTAATTAATTTTCAAGTCCTATTTTATTTAATTTATTCAAGTCCTATTTTATTTAATTTCTCGTTCTCCAAATCTAAAAATTCTCGAAAAATTCCTGACTAATAAAATAGCACTCTTTTGTCAACTCGTTGGGAGACGACCTGGGATTCATACTCCCAGTATTTTATTCTAAAATTTGTGACAACCCTTTCTAAATTAATAAGCAGATTTTTGCTGGTTAAGAACTGTACTTGCAACGTATTTCTTACTATAATCTCTTAATTGGTTGATTTCCGCTCGCATCAATTTTTGGCGTCTTTGCCGAGGAGTTGTAATAGTGTGCTAAATTATTAGTTGGTGTACATATTTTTAATTTTTGCATATTTTATTTTATTTTATTTTATTACCATGAGCTGTATGTTTCTTTCATTAAATGACGCGTTCGCTGCCTGATCCGAGCTTAGCTGCGTTTGATCCTGAAATTGAAAAAACTATTTCACATATTAGGCGAACTCGGCGTAGGTTAACCTCTGAGGGTGGTGAACTGGTTATTACCAATTCACCAGTCTCTTCTGAAGGCGAATCTGAAGAGCCATTGATGAGCAAATTCTTGTACGGTTTAGAATTTCTCAAAATTAATTCTCATTGCAAGTATAGTTCTATACCAACAAATAATCCTCCCAATAAAAAATTTGGTTGTCACAAGTACACCCCAAATGAAAATTAACCGAAGTATTTAAACTCCGGGTCGTCTCACAAGGAATTGCAATGAAGTGCTCAATTATTGGCTATGAAAATGCAAAGGGGTTTGGTTTTATATTTTGGCAAGAAAATAAATGGCAAGCAAAGTAAAAGAACAATTGACTAAATAAAATAAAGTGGAACTCTTGGCTAGACTTAGGTAATTGAGATCACCATCCTTGTCTACAAACCATACATTGATAATTATGAGGTACCAACCTATTAAGTCTACTTCCAAAAGCTTTAAGTACGTAATATCTACTCCTAAGCTTGAAGTACGTCAAATAGGCTTGATCACATCAACCCATAAGTCCCAACCTATCTACTAATTAGATTAGTAGTGGGTTAGTGTCAATGTATATCAAATTGATCACCAAGGGTTCTCAAATCACCAATTCAATGAGACCCAATGACTCAAGGTCACTCAATTCCCTTAGCATAAGCCAAGAGTAAAGGAAACTACTCAAAAACTAGTGGAAGCATTTTAACAAACACCTAGAGTACAAGAAAAGTAAACATCACCAAATGCAAGAATTAAAGAAACCCATAACTAACATAAGCAAGAAATCAACAATAGTAAGCAAGATCAACATAAAAGAAACATAGAAACATGAAATTGCATTAAAAGGAAATTAGATCCAACAATGTTCATCAACATAAAAGAGAGTAAAATAAGAAATTAACAAGAGAAACTAAGAATATTAAGACAATAGAACACTAAAACATAAAGAGAATTGAAATAAAAACAAGAATTGAAAGTGGATCTAAGAAAATTAAACCTAAACTACCCTAAATTCTAGAGAGAAGGGAGAGCTTCTCTCTCTAGAATTCTACCTACAACATGATGAAAACTCAATTATGACTACTTGGTTCATTCACCCTTCAATCCTTGGGTTCAATAGCATCAGAAATGAGTTGGATTGGGCCCAAAATGAGCTACAAATCGCTGGCCACGATTTCACTTTAGTGAATCACGCTGATCCATCGGTGCGTACGCATACAGTGCGTGTGCGCGTCCCTGAACGCAAAGCAACTGTGGCAAATATCATTTTAAAGCCCCGGATATTAGCTTTCCAACGCAACTGAAACTGCCTCATTTGGACCTCTGTAGCTCAAGTTATGGTCAATTGAGTGCGAAGAGGTCAGGCTTGACAGCTTTGCGGTTCCTTCATTTCTTCATGAGTTCTCCCAATTTGCATGCTTTTCCTTCATTCCTTCAATCCAATCTTTGCCTTCTGGTGCACAAAATTGTAATCTCAAGCAACGGCGCCAAAACTCTGTACGCACGTCTTAATAAATCGTTTTTCATTCACAACTTCGATGCAACTAACCAGCAAGTGCACTGGGTCGTCCAAGTAATAAACCTTACGTGAGTAAGGGTCGATCCCACGGAGATTGTTGGTATGAAGCAAGCTATGGTCATCTTGTAAATCTCAGTCAGGCGGATAATAATTGATTATGGAGTTTTCGAAAATCAATAATAAGTAGATAGAAAATAAAGATAGAAATACTTATGTATATCATTGGTGAGAATTTCAGATAAACGTATAGAGATGCTTTCGTCCCTCTGAACTTCTGCTTTCCTACTGTCTTCATCCAATTAGTCCTACTCCTTTCTATGGCTGGCTTTATGTAAGGACATCACCATTGTCAATGGCTACTTTTCATCCTCTCTGGAAAATGGTCCGATGCCCTGTCACTGCATGGCTAATCATCTGGAGGCATCACCGTGGTCAATGGCTGCATCCTATCCTCTTGTGAAAATGGTCCAAATGCTCTGTCACAGCACGGCTAATCATCTGAGGTTCTTGATCATACTGGAATAGGATTCACCCTCCTTTTGCGTCTGTCACTACACCCACCACTCGCGAGTTTGAAGTTCGTCACAGTCATTCAATCCCAGAGTCCTACTCGGAATACCACAGACAAGGTTTAGACTTTCCGGACTCTCATGAATGCCGCCATCAATCTAGCTTATACCACGAAGATTCTGATTAAGAGATCCAAGAGATACTCATTCAATCTAAGGTAGAACGGAAGTGGTTGTTAGACACGCGTTCATAGAGAATGATGATGATTATCACGTTCATCACATTCATGTTGAAGTGCGAATGAATATCTTAGAAGCGGAATAAGTTGAATTGAATAGAAAAACAGTAGTACTTTGCATTAATTCATGAGGAACAGCAGAGCTCCACACCTTAATCTATGGAGTGTAGAAACTCTACCGTTGAAAATACATAAGTGAAAGGTCCAGGCATGGCCGAATGGCCAGCCCCCAAAACGAGATCGTAGGATCAAAAATACAATCCAGGATCTTCCAAAAGATTATCAGATGTCAAATACACTAGTAGAAAGTCCTATTTATACTAAACTAGTTACTAGGGTATACAGAAGTAAGTAATTGATGCATAAATCCACTTTCGGGGCCCACTTGGTGTGTGCTTGGGCTGAGATTGAAGTTTACACGTGGAGAGGTCATTCTTGAAGTTGAACGCCAGTTTGTAACGTATTTCTGGCGTTCAACTCTGGCTTGTAACGTGTTTCTGGCGTTTAACTCCAGACAGCAGCGTAGAACTGGTGTTCAATGCCCTTTTGCGTCATCTAAACTCGGCCAAAGTATGGACTATTATATATTTCGGGAAAGCCCTGGATGTCTACTTTCCAACACAATTGGAAGCGCACCATTTTGAGTTCTGTAGCTCCAGAAAATCCACTTTGAGTGCAGGGAGGTCAGAATCCAACAGCATCAGCAGTCCTTCTTCAGCCTCTGAATCTGATTTTTGCTCAAGTCCCTCAATTTCAGCCAGAAAATACCTGAAAACACAGAAAAATACACAAACTCATAGTAAAGTACAGAAATGTGAATTTAACATAAAAGCTAATGAAAACATCCCTAAAAGTAACTAGATTCTACTAAAAACATACTAAAAACAATGCCAAAAAGCGTATAAATTATCCGCTCATCACAACACCAAACTTAAATTGTTGCTTGTCCCCAAGCAACTGAAAATCAAATAGGATAAAAAGAAGAGAATATACTATAAATTCCAAACTATCAATGAAACATAGCTCCAATCAGATGAGCGGGACTTGTAGCTTTTTACCTCTTGAATAGTTTTGGCATCTCACTTTATCCATTGAGGTTCAGAATGATTGGCATCTATAGGAACTTCAGAGTTCAGATAGTGTTATTGATTCTCCTAGTTTAGTATGTTGATTCTTGAACACAGCTACTTTATGAGTCTTGGCCGTGGCCCTAAGCACTTTGTTTTCCAGTATTACCACCGGATACATAAATGCCACAGACACATAATTGGGTGAACCTTTTCAGATTGTGACTCAGCTTTGCTAAAGTCCCCAATTAGAGGTGTCCAGGGTTCTTAAGCACACTCTTATTTTGCTTTGGACCTTGACTTTAACCGCTCAGTCTCAAGTTTTCTCTTGACACCTTCACGCCACAAGCACATGGTTAGGGACAGCTTGGTTTAGCCGCTTAGGCCAGGATTTTATTCCTTTAGGCCCTCCTATCCACTGATGCTCAAAGCCTTGGGATCCTTTTTATTTACCCTTGCCTTTGGTTTTAAGGGTTACTGGCTTTTTTTTTGCTCTTGCCTCTTGGTTTTAAGAGCTTTTGGCTTTTTCTGCTTGCTTTTTCTTTTTCTTTCTATTTTTTTGCTAATTTTTTTTTCTGTAAGCTTTGTTCTTTGCTGCTTTTTCTTGCTTCAAGAATCATTTTTGTGATTTTTTAGATTATCAAATAACATGTCTCTTTGTCATCATTCTTTCAAGAGCCAACATATTTAACATTCATAAACAACAACTTCAAAAGACATATGCACTGTTCAAGCATTCATTCAGAAAACAAGAAGCATTGTCACCACATCAATATAATTAAACTAAGTTCAAGGATAATTTCGAAACTCATGTACTTCTTGTTCTTTTGAATTAAAACAGTTTTCATTTAAGAGAGGTGATGGATTCATAGGACATTCACAACTTTAAGACAAAGTTACTAAATACTAATGATCATGTAATAAGACACAAACATGGATAAGCACTTAACATAAAGAAAATGAAAAACAGAGAATGTAAGAACAAGGAATGAGTCCACCTTAGTGATGGTGGCGTTTCCTTCTTGAGGAACCAATGATGTCCTTGAGCTCTTCTATGTCTCTTCCTTGTCTTTGTTGCTCCTCCCTCATTGCTTTTTGATCTTCTCTAATTTCATGAAGGATGATGGAGTGCTCTTGATGTTCCACCCTTAATTGTCCCATGTTGGAACTTAATTCTCCTAGGGAGGTGTTGATTTGCTCCCAATAGTTTTGTGGAGGAAGATGCATTTGAGGCATCTCCGGGATCTCATGGTGATGAGCTTCATGCGTTTCTTGAGATCCATGAATGGGCTCTCTTGCTTGCTCCATCTTTTTCTTAGTGATGGGCTTCTCTTCCTCAATGGGAATGTCTCCTTCTATGAGAGCGCCTGCTGAGTAACATAGATGGCAAATAAGATGAGGGAAAGCTAACCTTGCCATAGTGGAGGACTTGTCAGCCACCTTGTAGACTTCTTGAGGTATAATCTCATGAACCTCCACCTCTTCTCCAATCATGATGCTATGGATCATGATGGCCCGGTCTATAGTAACTTCAGACCGGTTGCTAGTGGGAATGATTGAGCGTTGAATGAACTCCAACCATCCTCTAGCTACAGGCTTAAGGTCCAGTCTTCTCAGTTGAACCGGTTTGCCTTTTGAGTCAATCTTCCATTGAGCTCCTTCCACACATATGTCCATGAGGACTTGGTCCAACCTTTGATCAAAGTTGACAATCCTTGTGTAGGGGCATGCGTTCTCTTCCATCATTGGCAAGTTGAACGCCAACCTTACATTTTCTGGACTAAAATCTAAGTAATTCCCCCGAACCATGGTGAGATAATTCTTTGGGTTCGGGTTCTTACTTTGATCATGGTTCCTTGTGATCCATGCATTAGCATAGAACTCTTGAACCATTAGAATTCTGACTTGTTGGATGGGGTTTGTTAGAACTTCCCAACCTCTTCTATGGATCTCATGTCAGATCTCCGGATACTCATTTCTCTTGAGTTTGAAAGGGACCTCAGGGATCACCTTCTTCTTGGCCACAACATCATAGAAGTGGTCTTGATGAGCTTTGGAGATGAATCTTTCCATCTCCCATGACTCAGAGTGGAAGCTTTTGTCTTTCCTTTCCCTTTTCTAGAGGATTCTCCGGTCTTGGGTGCCATCAATGGTAATGGAAAAACAAAAAGCTTATGCTTTTACCACACCAAACTTAGAATATTGCTCGCCCTCGAGCAAGAGAAGAAAGAATAGATGAAGAAGAAGAAGAAAATATGGAGGAGAGGAGGGAGAGGTGTATTTGGCTAAGAAGGGGAAGAGAGGGTTGTGTTGTGTGAAAATGAAGAAGAATGGAGGGCTTTATATAGTGAAGGGAGGGGGGTTAAGGTTCGGCCATATGGGTGGGTTTGGGTGGGAAATTGATTTTGAATTTTGAAGGTAGGTGGAGTTTATGAGGTAGGTTTATGGGGAAGAGTGGATGGATGTGAGTGGTGATAGGGAAGAGAGATTGAGGTGATTGGTGAAGAGTTTTGGGGAAGAGTGTTTATTGGGAAGAGAGGATGAACATTGAGAAGAGGAAAGAGAGTGAGTGGTGGTAGGTGGGGATCCTGTGGGGTCCACAGATGCTGAGTTGATCCTGTGGGGTCCACAGATCCTGAGGTGTCAAGGATTTGCATCCCTGCACCCATTAGGCATGTAAAATGCCTTTGCATGCAATTCTGGCGTTTAAACGCCGAATTGATGCTTGTTCTGGGCGTTCAACGCCCAGATGCTTGTTTCTGGCGTTCAGCGCCAGTTCTTCTTTACTGCGCATTTCTGGCGTCTGGACGCCAGGATGCTGCTTGTTTCTGGCGTTCAACGCCAGAAACATGCTCTGTTCTGGCGTTGAACGCCAGACAGATGCTCCTTATTGGCGTTTAAACGCCAGTGAGATCCTCCTCCAGGGTGTGATTTTTCTTCTGCTGTTTTTTATTCCATTTTTAATTTTTATATTTATTTTGTGACTCCGCATGATCATGAACCTAATAAAACATGAAATAACAATAAAAATAAATTAAAATTAGATAAATAAAAATTGGGTTGCCTCCCAACAAGTACTTCTTTAATGTCAATAGCTTGACAGTGGGCTCTCATGGAGCCTCACAGATGTTCAGAGCATTGTTGAGACTCCCCAACACCAAACTTAGAGTTTGGATATGGGAGTTCAACACCAAACTTAGAGTTTGGTTGTGGCCTCCCAACACCAAACTTAGAGTTTGACTATGGGGGCTCTGGTTGACTCTATTTTGAGAGAAGCTTACTGTGCCTCTTTCCCATGTTTATAGAAGGATGTCCTTGAGTTTTAAACACAAGGGAGTCCTCATTCAATTGAAGGACTAGTTCGCCTCTGTCAACATCAATCACAGCTCTTGCTGTGGCTAGGAAGGGTCTTCCAAGGATGATGGATTCATCCTCATCCTTCCCAGTATCTAGGACTATGAAATCAGTAGGGATGTAAAGGCCTTCAACCTTTACTAACACGTCCTCAACTTGTCCATAAGCCTGTTTTCTTGAATTGTCTGCCATCTCTAATGAGATTTTAGCAGCTTGCACCCCAAAGATTCCCAATTTCTCTATTACAGAGAGGGGCATGAGATTTATCCCTGAACCAAGGTCACACAGAGCCTTTTCAAAGATCATTGTACCTATGGTACAAGGTATTAGGAACTTTCCAGGATCCTGTTTCTTCTGAGGCAATGTCAGTTGATCCAGATCACTCATTTCATTGGTGAACAAGGGAGGTTCATCTTCCCAAGTCTCAATACCAAATAATTTGGCATTCAGCTTCATGATTGCACCAAGGTACTTGGTAACTTGCTCCTTAGTAACATCCTCATTCTCTTCAGAAGAGGAATACTCATCAGAGCTCATGAATGGCATAAGGAGGTTTAATGGAATCTCTATGGTCTCTAGTTGAGTCTCAGATTTCTTTGGTTCCTCAGAGGGAAACTCCTTATTGATCACTGGACTTCCCAGGAGGTCTTCCTCCTTGGGATTCACGTCCTCCCCTTCTTCCTTGGATTCGGCCATGATGGTTATATCAATGGCTTTGCACTCTCCTTTTGGATTTTCTTCTGTATTACTTGGGAGAGCACTAGGAGGAGTTTCATGATCTTCTTACTCAGCTGGCCCACTTGTGCTTCCAAATTTCTAATGGAGGACCTTGTTTCATTCATGAAACTCACAGTGGCCTTAGATAGATCAGAGACTAAGTTTGCTAAATTAGAAGTATTTTGTTCAGAGTTCTCTGTCTGTTGTTGAGTGGATGATGGAAAAGGCTTGCTATTGCTAAACCTGTTTCTTCCACCATTATTAAAGCCTTGTTGAGGCTTTTGATGATCCTTCCATGAGAAATTTGGATGATTTCTCCATGATGAGTTATAGGTGTTTCCATAAGGTTCACCTAAGTAATTTACCTCTACTATTGCAGGGTTCTCAAGATCATAAGCTTCTTCTTCAGAAGCTGCCTCTTGAGTACTGTTGGATGCAGCTTGCATTCCATTCAGACTCTGAGAAATCATATTGACTTGCTGAGTCAATATTTTATTCTGAGCCAATATGGCATTCAGAGTATCAATTTCAAGAACTCCCTTCTTCTGAGGTATCCCATTACTCACAGGATTCCTCTCAGAAGTGTACATGAACTGGTTATTAGTAACCATGTCAATGAGTTCTTGAGCTTCTGCAGGCGTTTTCTTTAGGTGAATAGATCCACCTACAGAAGTATCCAATGACATCTTAGCTAATTCAGACAGACCATCATAGAATATATTCAGGATGGTCCATTTTGAAAGCATGTCAGAAGGACACTTTTTGGTCAGTTGCTTGTATCTCTCCCAAGCTTCATAGAGGGATTCACCTTCTTTCTGTCTGAAGGTTTGAACATCCACTCTAAGCTTTTTCAGCTTTTGAGGAGGAAAGAACTTGGCTAAGAAAGCCGTGACCAGCTTATCCCAAGAGTTCAGGCTATCTTTAGGTTGAGAGTCCAACCACACTCTAGCTCTGTCTCTTACAGCAAAGGGGAAAAGCATGAGCCTGTAGACTTCAGGATCTACTCTATTAGTCTTAACAGTATCACAAATCTACAAGAATTCAGTTAAGAACTGAAAAGGATCTTCAGATGGAAGTCCATGAAACTTGCAGTTCTGCTGCATCAGAGAAACTAATTGAGGCTTCAGCTCAAAATTGTTTGCTCCAATGGTAGGGATGGAGATGCTTCTTCCATGTAAATTGGAATTAGGTGCAGTAAAGTCACCAAGCATCCTCCTTGTATTATTATTATTTTTGGCTGCCATCTCCTCTTCCTGTTCGAAAATTTCTGAAAGGTGCTTGCTGGATTGTTGTAATTTAGCTTCTCTTAGTTTCCTCTTCAGAGTCCTTTCAGGTTCTGGATCTGCTTCAACAAGAATATTCTTGTCCTTGCTCCTGCTCATATGAAAAGGAGGGAACAGAAAAATAATAATAGGGATCCTTTTTACCACAGTATAGAGGTCCCTGTGTGAGTAGAAGAAAAAAAGAAGAAAATAATGTAATGTAGGGAAAGAAACACAAGGGTGAGGAGAGCAGAGATGTGAGATGAAGAGAAGTGTTAGTAGATGAATAAATAAATAGAAGGAGATGAGAGAGAAAGAGAATTTTTGAAAATTATTTTTGAAAAATGGTTAGTGATTTTCGAAAATTAAAAGAGGAAATAAATTAAAATTGAATTTTGAAACAATTAGTTAATTAAAAAGAATTTTTGAAAAAGAGGGAGATATTTTCGAAAATTAGAGAGAGAGAGTTAGTTAGGTAGTTTTGAAAAAGATAAGAAACAAACAAAAAGTTAGTTAGTTAGTTGAAACAAATTTTGAAAATCAATTTTGAAAAGATAAGAAGATAAGAAGTTAGAAAAGATATTTGAAAATCAAATTTTTGAAAAAGATAAGATAATAAGATATTTTTGAAAAGATATGATTGAAATTAGTTTTGAAAAAGATTTGATTTTTAAAATCACAATTAATGACTTGATTCACAAGAAATCACAAAATATGATTCTAGAACTTAAAGTTTGAATCTTTCTTAACAAGTGAGTAACAAACTTGAAATTTTTGAATCAAAACATTAATTGATGATGTTATTTTCAAAAATTATGTGATAAAGATAAGAAAAAGATTTTTGAAAAATATTTTTAAAATTTTCGAAAATAACTAAGAAAAATGAAAAAGATTTGATTTTTGAAAAAGATTTTGAAAAAGATAAGATTTTTAAATTGAAAATTTGATTTGACTCATAAGAAACAATTGAATTTTTAAAAATTTTTGAAAAAGTCAATCCAAATTTTCGAAATTTATGAGAGAAGAAAGGAAAGATATTTTTTTTTTCGAATTTTTTATGATGAAAGAGAAAAACATGAAAAATACTCAATGCACGAAAATTTTTGGATCAAAACAATGAATGCATGCAAGAATGCTATGAATGTCAAGATGAACACCAAGAACACTTTGAATGTCAAGATGAACACCAAGAACATATTTTTGAAAAATTTTTTATGCAAAGAAAACATGCAAGACACAAAACTTAGAAATCTTTAATGCTCAGACACTATGAATGCAAAAATGCACATGAAAAACAAGAACAGACACAAAACAAGAAAACATCAAGATCAAACAAAAAGACTTACCAAGAACAACTTGAAGATCATGAAGAACACTATGAATGCATGAATTTTTGAAAAAATGCATAAAAATTTTAGAAAAAATGCAATTGACACCAAACTTAAAAGTTGACTCAAGACTCAAACAAGCAATACAAAATATTTTTGATTTTTATGATTTTATAAATTTTTTGTATTTTTATTTTATATATTTCGAAAATTAGTGTGAAAAAGAAAAATAAGGATTCCAAAATTTTTAATATGAATTCCAGGAATCGTGTACTCTTAGTCTAAAGCTCCAATCTGAGGGTTAGGCATGACTTACTAGCTAGCCAAGCTTTAGAAGATATTGATACTTTCCATGTATAGAGCAACTAAGTGTGTGAAGATCAACAAGCTCTTGTGATGATAAGTTGAAACCCCAGTCCAAAAGATTAGATATGGCTTACAGCCAGCCAGGATTCAACAAATCATCATGAAACATTAGAATTTATTCTTAAAAATTTTGAAGAAAAAAATATTTTTGAAAAGATTTATATTTTTTTTTCGAAAACAGGTGAGAAATTTTTGAAAGGTTTTTGAAAAATTTTTGAAAATAAAACAAAAAGAAAATTACCTAATCTGAGCAACAAGATGAACCATCAGTTGTCCAAACTCGAAGAATCCCCGGCAACGGCGCCAAAAACTTGGTGCACGAAATTGTGATCTCAGAAAACAGCGCCAAAAACTCTGTACGCACGTCTTAATAAATCATTTTTCATTCACAACTTCAATACAACTAACCAGCAAGTGCACTGGGTCGTCCAAGTAATAAACCTTACGTGAGTAAGGGTCGATCCCACGGAGATTGTTGGTATGAAGCAAGCTATGGTCATCTTGTAAATCTCAGTCAGGCGGATAATAATTGATTATGGAGTTTTCGAAAATCAATAATAAGTAGATAGAAAATAAAGATAGAAATACTTATGTATATCATTGGTGAGAATTTCAGATAAACGTATAGAGATGCTTTTGTCCCTCTGAACTTCTGCTTTCCTGCTGTCTTCATTCAATCAGTTCTACTCCTTTCTATGGCTGGCTTTATGTAAGGACATCACCATTGTCAATGGCTACTTTTCATCCTCTCTGGAAAATGGTCCGATGCACTGTCACTGCATGGCTAATCATCTCGAGGCATCACCGTGGTCAATGGCTGCATCCTATCCTCTTGTGAAAATGGTCCAAATGCTCTGTCACAGCACATCTAATCATCTGAGGTTCTCGATCATACTGGAATAGGATTCACCCTCCTTTTGCGTCTGTCACTACGCCCAGCACTCGCGAGTTTGAAGTTCGTCACAGTCATTCAATCCCAGAGTCCTACTCGGAATAACACAGACAAAGTTTAGACTTTCCGGACTCTCATGAATGCCGCCATCAATCTAGCTTATACCACGAAGATTCTGATTAAGAGATCCAAGAGATACTCATTCAATCTAAGGTAGAACGGAAGTGGTTGTCAGGCACGCGTTCATAGAAAATGATGATGATTGTCACGTTCATCACATTCATGTTGAAGTGTGAATGAATATCTTAGAAGCGGAATAAGTTGAATTGAATAGAAAAATAGTAGTACTTTGCATTAATTCATGAGGAACAGCAGAGCTCCACACCTTAATCTATGGAGTGTAGAAACTCTACCGTTGAAAATACATAAGTGAAAGGTCCAGGCATGGCCGAATGGCCAGCCCCCAAAACGAGATCACAGGATCAAAAATACAATCCAGGATCTTCCAAAAGATTATCAGATGTCAAATACACTAGTAAAAAGTCCTATTTATACTAAACTAGTTACTAGGGTTTACAGAAGTAAGTAATTGATGCATAAATCCACTTCCGGGGCCCACTTGGTGTGTGCTTGGGCTGAGCTTGAAGTTTACACATGGAGAGGTCATTCTTGGAGTTGAACGCCAGTTTGTAACGTATTTCTGGCGTTCAACTCTGGCTTGTAACGTGTTTCTAGCGTTTAACTCCAGACAGCAGCGTAGAACTGGCGTTCAACGCCCTTTTGCGTCGTCTAAACGCAGCCAAAGTATAAACTATTATATATTGCTGGAAAGCTCTGAATGTCTAATTTCCAACGCAATTGGAAGCGCGCCATTTTGAGTTCTGTAGCTCCAGAAAATCCACTTTGAGTGCAGGGAGGTCAGAATCCAACAGCATCAGCAGTCCTTCTTCAGCCTCTGAATCTGATTTTTGCTCAAGTCCCTCAATTTCAGCCAGAAAATACCTGAAATCACAGAAAAATACACAAAATCATAGTAAAGTCTAGAAATGTGAATTTAACATAAAAACTAATGAAAACATCCCTAAAAGTAACTAGATTCTACTAAAAACATACTAAAAACAATGCCAAAAAGCGTATAAATTATCCGCTCATCACCTTCTAAACCTGAAATCACATAACAAATATATCAAGGCATCGAATGGAATTAAAGTGAATTAAATTTAGCTATTTTAAGGCCTAAAAAACATGTTTTTACATTTAAGCACAAATTTAGGGAGAATTACAAAACCATGCTATTTCATTGAATAAATGTGAGAAAAGGTGATAAAATCCCCTAAATTAAGCACAAGATAAACCATAAAATTGGGGTTTATCAAACCTCCCCGCACTTAAACTAAGCATGTCCTCATTCTAAGAATAAAGAAGTACAAGAAAAGGGTCATGAACATTTATTCTATGCGAATAAACTATATGCACCTATCTATATAAATGTAACTAAATGCAAAATGATTCTACCTACTTGGTTGAAAGTAAATCAATCCCCAAGAATACATATGAACAAGTAGGGCTAAGTAGTATGATGATTCATGAATCCTACCAATTCAAATATCAAAATGAAGTTCAAATAGATTTGCAAGAAGAAAGCTCATGAAAGCCGGGAACAAGGAATTGAGCATTGAACCCTCACCGGAAGTGTATCCGCTCTAGTCGCTCAAGTGTATAAGGTCGATTCACTCAATTCTCTTCTACTCATGCTTTCCATGATTCGTTTTTCATCTAACAATCAACAATTATTCAATGCATGCATACATTCATCATGAGGACTTGTTCATAGGTTGTAATGGGGCTAGGGTAAAGGTAGGGATGCATATGGTCAAGTGAGCTTGGAATTTGAATCTTTGATTAACTTAAGATATCACCTAACACATGTAACAACCTATACAATTCTAATACATAACCTAGCTACCCATGATTCCCACTTTTTTCATATACTCATGCGTTCTCTTTAATTAACATTCCATATGCATTGATTTTTATTGAACTTTACTTTGGGGAATTTTTGTCCCCTTTTTATTGCAATTTTTATTTTTTTCTTTTTCTATATATATATATATTTTTTTTCTTTATTTTGTATTATTTTTTTTCTTTTTGCAATAAAGTATATATAAGAGTATCAATGTATGTGGTTTTACATATAGTGCATGAATATGTACCCAATTCCCAATATTTTTAACAAAAGTAAAAATTACACTTTTACCTCAACCAATGTCCCAAGTTTCCCATACCCAAATGATACACACCCTCACTAGCCTAAGCTAATCAAAGATCCAAATTAAGGACATTTATTGTTTTTCATTTAGGGGTAGTGATGTGCTAATATTAAGAATAAAAGGGATTAAATAGGCTCAAAATTGGCTAACAATGGTTGATGAAAGGTAGGCTATTTGGGTAAGTGAGCTAAATGAAATGATGGCCTCAATCATATAAATTCATGTATACATGGAATAATGGACATAAAGAATCAAACAAATCAAAGATTACAATCATAGAAAGAGAATGATGCACACAAGAATGAAAATAAGTGGTTATAAGATGTAACCACACCATAAGGCTCAAAACTCACATGCTTGTGTTCTTAGCTCAAAAACCATGTTCAAAAATAAATTCTTCAAGCAAGTTCAACAAAAATTTTTTCAAATTGGTAGGGTGCCTTAAAAACAGTTTTCTTGGAAAAGAAATCATCACCCTAACCAAGTCGTCCTAAAATAAAAAGAAGTAATAAAATATATAAAAATTCTAACTAACATGCAACCTATCATGCAATGCAACAACTAACCAACAAAGATAAAAATTGAAAAAATTGGTGTTGAAAGGGAAATTGTTACCCATGGAGATCGGTCGGACGACCTCCCCACACTTAAAAATTTGCACCGTCCTCGGTGCATGCAAAAAAGAGCAAGGTGGATGGGTAGCTACAATTGATGAGCTCCTTCAAAAGGTTGTGTAGGTGAACTTATTTGTTGCCCCATTTAGAAGCTTTTCCTTTCCCTCTTTTGGTGGCCAACCTAAAAGGAAAGAAAGAGAAAGAAAATGAAGCCTACAACAAAGATATCAAAGCAAATAGAACATAGGCAAGGGCTAATGCCAAATAAGAGTAAGGTTCTCACTACATGGTAGCTACAACATGTGAGTGAGAAAACAATATAAGCTAAGGCATATTAACTAACATTTGATGCAAGAGTAAAGTCAAAGCATGAAGAGCACTCAAAAGCATCAAGTTCAACTAGAAAGAGTGGGTCATGAAAGACATGCAAATTCATATCAATACACAAAGAATATAAGAGTCATACAAGATTAAGCATTTATTTAAAAGTTTCATCACCCAACAATATCAAATAAGTCAAGAAGCACCAAAATAACCAAGAAATTCTCAACAATTGAGTAGGAAAATGCAACACCATTATTAAAATAAGAAACTTAGAAAGAAAAATAAGAACAAGCTATAAAAGCAAAATTAAAATGCAATGAATGAAAATAAGCAAATATAATAAAAGAAAATACAAGAAAAGAAAATATTTTTTCTCTTTTTTTTACATTAGTAATTTATTTATTTATTATTATTTATTTATTTATTTATAATTAAAATATATATTTTTTTTAGAAGGATAATGTTAATTAATTTTTTTTTCAAGAGAGGAAGAAGAAAAAAATAGAAAGAAAGAAGAAGAAAAGAAGAAAGAAGGAGAAAGGAGAAAGGAGAAAGGAGAAAAACAGGGTGCAAATCCACGCATATGCGCCATTGATGACAAGTCATCTTAGCCTAGTTTCACTAGCCTTTTTCTTTTGTTTTCAATTGAATTATGCACTTTCTTGAGCCATAAGCAAGCCAATTGGGTAGATTTTCATGTTTCCTTTGATTTAATCAACCATGTATGAATTCATGCTATTTCATGAGGTTTTATGCTATAATTGTCACATATTATGAAAGAATGAATATCTCATGATTTTGAGCATAGCTTTGATGTGTTTGGTTGATTAATGATAGGTGAAGAAAGCTTGGAGAAAGGTTGAAGCAAGAAGGAATGGCTAGGAGGAAGAGAGGACAAAAAGTTTGAGCAAAAGTTTGCCTCAAACTTTAGCTCAAACTTTTGGAATAAGTGAAAATGAACCAGGGAGCAAAAAGCTGGAGCAAAAGTTTGCCTCAAACTTTTGTGCAAACTTTTGGGCAAAAAGCTGGAGCAAAAGTTAGCCTCAAACTTTTTGGCAAACTTTTGGCATCACAAATCAACACCCTGGAGAGCAAAAGTTTGCGCCAACGTTAGCCTCTAACTTTTTGGCAAACGTTGGCGCATGAACAACACACCCTGGAGAGCAAAAGTTTGCGCCAACGTTAGCCTCTAACTTTTTGGCTAACGTTGGCGCCATGAGTGTGCAAGGGGAGGCCAACGTTGGAGCAAAAGTTTGACCCCAAACTTTTGCCCCAACGTTGGTATCAGCAAAAGAGGGTGGCTGATGTGAAAAGTTGGAGTAAAAGTTTGCCTCAAACTTTTACTCAAACTTTTACTCAAGCTTTCATGATTCCAAACCCGGTTCAATTCAGTTTTTCTCCAAACTCCAAGAGCAATCAACCAAGGCCTCTATCAACCCAATTCCATCAAGAGCAAAGGCCCAATTGAAGGCTTGAAGACCATTTGAAGAAAGTGTATAAATAGCATAGGATTTAAGTTTTTAAAGGAGCTTTCTTTTCGGTTTTGATTAGTGCACTTAGTAGAGAGCCCATTTTACATTTCTTGGCATTGTTATTTTAATTCAAGAGAATTTGGGAGGAGAATTGATCTCTCTTCTTCCTTGTTCTTGTCCAGCACTCTTTACTTTCCTTGTCTTGGATCTTGGGTTGGAGAATTGAAGGAAATCTGTTTCAATCTCATCCTGAGATCTCTCTGTTTCATTTCACTGCATAATTGAATTTCCATTTTGGTTAATTACTTCTGTCTTCTACTTTCTTTACAATTTACATTTATTTTACAATTGTTCTTGATGGATCTAGGAAGGCATTGAGATCTAGACTTGGTTTTCTAGTCTCTTGGGTCCTAAGATCTGGATTTCCCATTTTCCATTCTCTGTTTAATGCTTTTCAATCTCATTTACATTTCTGTTTTTAGATCCGGTTCGATTCAAGTTACTTTCTACTTGTCTGATCAATGCAATTTACTTTTCCTTGTTTAAATTCTGCAAATCCACTTCCCAATTCCCTTTACAATTCAAGCCATTTACATTTCTTGCACTTTAAGATTCTGCAATTTACATTTCTTACGTTCTAAGTTTCTGCTATTTAATTTCTTGTTTTTTAAGATTCAGCACATTTACCTTCTCTGCTCTTTAATTTCATGCGATTCACCCATTCCCTTTACTTTCCATGCAATTTGAATTCTGTTAATCACAAATCACTCAACCAAATCTTGATTCGCTTGACTAAATCAACCACTAAACTAAAATTGCTCAATCCTTCAATCCCTGTGGGATCGACCTCACTCCCGTGAGTTATTATTACTTGATGCGACCCGGTGCACTTGCCGGTTAGTTTTGGGTGTTTTGGAGAAATTCGTTTTTCCACAAAAATATCCCATCAGCCATGCGTGCTTATGCGCGGATGCAGCAAGGACGATCGGCGCGTACACGCCATGTGTGCTTACGCACGGATGCGGCAGGGACAATCGGCGCGTACGCGCCATGCGTGCTTACGCGCGGATCGCCTGTTACAAAGTAGGCATAAAGTGGGCATAACTCTCGGGTTTTAGTACTAGGAGTTGCGAAACCACGCCAACGCGCGTGCGCACTGCGCGCTTGCGCGTCGATGCCCGCTTTTTTTTCTCAAAAACAGGGCACTCTCCTAATCTACAAGCATTCTAAAACAATCACAAATCAAATTTAACAAAAAATCTTTTTGATTTTTCAAAAATTATCAAATACACTAAAAACAAAACTTATACTACAAGCAAAACACTACTCAACAACAACTAAGCTACAACTTCAGGCACAAATCTAATCAAACAAACGAACAACCAAAATATTAAAACAAGAGTATGCAAAGAAGAAAACTACCTAACAATGGCAACCCAATTCATCCATTGATTATATTTACAAGAGAATGGAAAGAGTTTACCATGGTGGGGTGTCTCCCACCTAGCACTTTTAGTTTAAGTCCTTAAGTTGGACATTTAGTGGGGGTCCTTGCTAGGGTGGTTTATGCTTGAATTTATCCTTGAATCCCCACCATTGTTTGCATCTCCAATGTCCACCGGGATTCCAAATTAGGCGCATAAAGCCTTCAAGCAAGCGTAGGTAAATGGTAAGGCCCCAAGAGTATTGGTTGTTGAAATGAATTCCGGGGTCCCAAATCTTGTTTTTGCACCCATCTTCTTGTTGACTACCATAGTTAAGTTTGGGTGACAAGGCTTGTGAATTCTCAATTAAGCATCCAAACATTCCCCTAGACCCATGCAAATTGATTCTACACCAACCATTGCTATTCAACTTTGAGCATGCAACCATCATGAACTTAGAGTGATGTTTTCAACCACTACACAACTCTCTCCCACTCTTAACTTCACAAAGAGTTCTAAGTTGACCGTCATTTTCATTCAAACCATATTCAAGTGAGAAAGTAAAGCTTAGGGATAGCAATTTTACCTACTTGAATGTTGTGTTGGATGATGGTGACTTAGGAAGGGGAACCTCCCCACACTTAGACAATGCGAGGTCTATTCCCTTGTGCTTTTTCTTGATTACCTCCACCTCCTTGCAAGCTTCTTCAACTTCAATTCCTTGCCCACCAACTTCTTCTACACATTCTTCATTGGTGGAGCTTGTCTCTTGATCATCCTCTTCTTGACAAAGTTCTTCACATTCAACCATTGCTTCACCAACTTCTTCTAGCTCTTCTCCACTCTTCACGTCACAACTTGGAGGTAATGTGGGACTTGTCTCAACATCTAGCTCAATTTCAATAGGAGAAGATTCCTCAAATACCAAAGGCTCATGTGTTGGTGTGGGCTTATCTCCAAGAGGAAAATTTGTTATTTGCTCACCTTCTTCCAATTCTTCATCATTCATTATATGCTTAGGAGGTTGCGCACCCTCCTTAACATCAAATTCAAGCTCGTTGGAAAAAGGTTCAACAACTTCCACAAACTCATTAACAACACCACTTGATGTGGAAATGTTCTCAAACTTGGAATCCACCTCTTGTTCAACTTTGCCTAGCTCTTCAACCACTTCCTCTTCATTAACAATCTCTTCACTCTCCACTTGTTGCAAGATGATAAACCACTATTTTATGGTTTATCTTGTGCTCAATTGAGTGATTTTTATCAATTTTTTACCCACTTATTCATATGATTTGCATGATTTTACATTTTCCTTCCTGATTTTGTGCTATGATTGAAAACATGCTTCTTTGGTCTTAAATTTGCTATGTTTAAATCCTCTCTTATTACCATTCAATGCCTTGATATGTGTGTTAAGTGTTTTCAGAGATTATAGGTCAATAATGGCTTAGAGGATGGAAAGGAAGCATGCAAAAGTGGAAGGAATACAAGAAACTGAAGGAACTGCTAAAGCTGTCCAGCCTGACCTCTTGGTACTAAATCGACCATAACTTGAGCTACAGAGGTCTAAATGATGCGGTTCTAGTTGCGTTGGAAAGCTAACATCTGGGGCTTCGCAACGATATATAATTTGCCATAGCTTCCCCAAAGATAGGTGACGCGAACGCGTAGATCATGCGGATGCGTGACCTGGCAAAAACTCAATCCATGCTAACGCGTGGACGACGCTTCCGCGTGACTTTGTAGCGACCTGTACGTATCAGAAATCACTGGGGGCGATTTCTGGGCTTTTTTTGACCCAGTTTTTGGCCTAGAAAATACAGATTAGAGGCTATAAAGTGGGGGAATGCATCCATTTATAAAATAATTCATACAACATTTATATACACAATTTTAGGTTTTAAATGTAGTTTTTAGAGAGAAAGGCTCTCTCTTCTCTCTTAGGTTTTAGGAATTAGGATTCCTCTTATTTTATGGTTATTTCTTCAGTCACAGGTTCAATGTTCCTTTAATTTACTTTATAGTTTTTTTATTCTATTACTTTAATTGTTATTTATCTTTTCAATTTGATTTATGAACTTTCCTATGTTAGAATTGAATATTCTATTTGATATTATTTGAGGTATTTCAGATTTATGATTGTTTTATTCTATTTTTGATGCTTTCAATTTAATTTATGATTTATTTTCTCCTTTTGGCTTTGGTTAAGTAATTGGTAACGCTTGAGTTATCAACTCAGCAGTTGATTGGAAATTAGGATTGCTAATTGATTTGGATCCCTCTAAAGTTAGTCTTTCCATAGGAGTTAACTAGGACTGAGGAATCAAGTTAATTAGTCCACTTGACTTACCTTTATTTAGTAAGGGTTAACTAAGTGGGAGCAAAAATCCCATTCTCATCACACCTGATAAGGATAACTAGGATAGGATTCCCAGTTCTCATACCTTGCCAAGAGATTTTCTAATTATTAATTTATTTTTCTTGCCATTTAAATTACTTGTTCATTAGTCCAAAAACCCAAAAAATTCTACCTTTTCCATAACCAATAATAAATCATACTTCCCTGCAATTCCTTGAGAAGACGACCCGGGGTTTAAATACTTTGGTTATTAATTTTATTGGGTTTGCATTAGTGACAAACAAAACTTTTGTACGAAAGGATTCTTGTTAGTTTAGAAACTATACTTACGACATGATTATTTTTATAAAATTCTTTACTGATAGAAAATCCCGATCGTCAAAATGGCGCCATTGCCGGGAAATTGCAAACGTGTGCCTTGTTATTGGTTATTGTAAATATTTGATTTTTGCTTGTTTATTTGTTTTTATTTTTGTTTTTATTTTTGCTTTTTCGTAAATTAAGAGGTTATTGGTTTTTATTTAGTTATTAAAATTTTCGAAAATAATGTTCCTTGTTCTTTCTTGATTTTCAAGTTGTTCTTCATGTTCATCTTGACCTTCAAGTTGTTCTTGGTTGTTTTCTTCGTTTTGATCTAAAAATTTTAAGTTTGGTGTCATTTTATTGTTTTTCTCTCTTTCCTCATTAAATTCAAAAATATCTTTTCTCTTTATTTTAATTGATTTTTTCGAAAATTACAAAAAAAAATTTTAGATTTTTATTTTAAAATTTTTATCTTATCTTATCTTAGTTTTAAATTTCAAAATTCAAATCTCTTTCAAAAATCATATCTTTTTCAAAATCGTATCTTATCTTATTTCAAAATCATAATTAAAATTTCAATATTTAAATTCCAAAATTCAAAATTCAAATTTCAAAATTTAAATTTAAAATTTTAAAAATCAAACCTTTTCAAAATTTAAACCTTTTTCAAATCTTTATCTTATATTGTTGTCAGTGTTTCTAGTTTTAGGAGTTTATTTTTATTAATTTTTTTATTAGTTTTTATTTTTATTTTCTTTTGCTACTATGAATTCTCACCCCTCTGGTTTCAAGTTTGGTTCCAATGTTGTTGTAAGGAATGGAAACTATAATTAAAATAGGCATCAAGGTTGGAAGAATCAAAGATGGGAGGAGCCACAAGGATTTGATCAACCCTCTTGGCAACAACCCCCTCCAATGCGCTATAATCAACAACCATTCTGTGATGCATACCAAGACAATAGTTATGGTGGACCTTTTCGTGACAAACCACCTCCACTAAATTACTATGGTCAAGAGCCATTCCAGGGAGCGTACCAAGATGATGAATATGGTGGACCCCCTTGTAGTTACCAACAAGCCCCGCCATATGCTTATGAACCACCTCCCCAACATACATTTGAAACACCAAACTCACAAGCCCCTTACCAACAAACACCCCCATATGACCCTAACCCACATCTACCACACCAACCATCACATGAACCACACCCAGAACCACCACCTCAATATCCACCATCTCCATATCCTTATCAAGGAGAACCATCTCCGTATTATGAGCCCTTTCTCCCAACAAATGAACCCTCCTATCCACGCCAACCTCTATTGGATAACAACACACTCATATCTAATATCATTGGTCTCACCTTTACACTCCAAAATCTTATATCCCGCATGGACCAACCCTCTACCTCCAATATTCAACCCTCAAGCTTTAGTGCGCTTCCTTTTCAACCACATAATAATCTTCCTATCCACCACCCTCTATGGAAGAGCACCCACATCCATCAATCCAAGAGCAAGATGATCCCAGTTATGCTATTGATATAGAATAAGAAAGAAGGAATCATCTTCGCGAATCCATACTTCATAAGAAGCTAGAGGAGGCCCTACAGATGAAGGTAGTGGAGACCATTGAAGTCGAAGGAGTGGTTGAAGAATTAGTGAAGGAAGACATCAAAGAGGAGTCTGATTTTGTCTTAGAGCAAGAAGAGGCCCAAAATGTGGATATATGAGAGACCCTTGAAGATGAAGGAATAGTTGAAAGAAGTTATCATGGAAAGAAAATCATCAAGGATGAGTACGATTTTATACTAAAACAACTGGACAAAGCAGTAGTTATTGAAGAGGAAGAAGTGGTTGAAGACTTAGGAGATGCTGAACCTCCATGGGAAAGTCCAGTCATAGAACCTCCTTCCAAGACGTCTGAATTTGATGTTGAAGAGGGTGTACAACCTCCAAGGCATATCATGGCTAAAGACTTTGAAGAGGTTGATCAAGAGATGGAGATTAAAGAAGAAGAAGTACAACCTCCCATGCCCTTGGTGAGTAATGAAGAAGATATTGAATTGGAAGAAAGCTACCAAGAGGAAGAGGTTGAAATTGAAGAAGCTTGCAAAGAGGTGGAAGTTGTCAAGGAAGAAATCAAGGGAATGGAGCTGGAAATCACCTTCCCAAAGCTGTTGGAGACCTCTCCCCCAAAGCCATTACCATCCAATACAACATTCAAGTGGGTAAAATTATTATCCTTGCACTTTACTTTCCCACTTGAATATGGTTTACTTGAGACAGATGGCCAGCTTAAAGCTCTCTGTGAAGTTAAGAGTAAGAGGAAGATGGTTAGTGGTTGGAGTTGTCATGCAAGGTTCAATATGGTGGAAAGCTCAAAGTTTAAATGCAAAGGTTGGTGTAAAGCTCAACTGAATGGGTCTAGGAAGCTGTTTGGATGCCTTGTGAGAATTCAGATTGCTTACCACCCAGATGGAATCATGATGATTGACTTGAAGACGGGTGTAGAATCAAGATTTGGGATCCAGGAATATATGAGGATCAATTTTGGGAGCTCAAAGCTTGTGAAGAACTCCATCAAAGCTTGAGAAATTTACCTGGTATTGATAGAGCTTATTGGAAGTCCAAGCATTGGTGGAAGTTTCAAGACGAGTTCAAGCACAAGCCATCATGACAAGGAGCTCATCAAATGTCCAACTTAAGGACTTTAACTAAAAGTGCTAGGTGGGAGACAACCCACCATGGTATGATCGTTCAGTTTCACTCTTAGTTTTATTTTACTTTATTCTATTTAATTTTTGTTAATGACTCTTCTCATCATCTTTGCATATAGCTGCATATAGCCTGCATTTGCATTTGCATACTGCATAAAAAAAAAAATGCACGCGACGCGTAAGCATCGACGACGCGTCCGCGTCATAGGTACGTTCTGAAGAAAAGAGAATTGAACAGAAAGTCACGCGAAAGCGTGGCTGGAGGTGTGCCTTAGGCACAAATAGGCCCACGCGACCGCGTCGCTGACACGTCATTCTGAAAAAGAGCCTCCCACGCGTCTGCGTCATCCACGCGAATGGGTGGCTCTGTAAAATCGACGTAAAGAAGTGTATGGCAGAGAGTTATGATGGAGCTGTGCTGAACTCGTGCCAGAAGCACAAGTCCTATCACGCAAACGCGTGCCCCACGCGTCCGCGTTGTTTTTAATATATGGCCATTTACGCGAACGCGTCAACCACGCGAACGCGTCAACCACGCGAACGCGTCATCCTGAATTTTGGCAAAATGCGTATAAAATAGAGAGTTGTGCGTACGCGAGGCTGCACTCGCGCCAATAGCACAAATCAGGCCACGCGATCACGTGACCCACGCGTCCGTATCACCTGAAAATTATCACATACCACGCGATCGCGTGACCCACGTGTTCGCGTCGCATGCGACGCACAGTTTAACTTGATCTGTGCCAAAATTCTTATCTTTTCTTCCCCAATCCTAATTGTCTTTCTATTATCATTCTTCCTTCTTTTCTCCTTTTTCCTTCTTTCTTTCTTATTTCTTACTTTCTTCTTCTTCATCTTTTTAACTTCTCATCCTTCTTCACTTTCATTATATTTTACTTAAACTTATTTGCATACTTTCATCCATTGCATTTTAATTTTGTGCATATTTTTATTTTCTTTTTCTAGTCTATTATTTTTTCCATTCGTGTTAAATTTTCTTTTTCAACCGTTGTATCTTTTCTGGTATTATTTTGGTGCTTAGTGACTTTTTTTACACTGTTGGATGATATTATTTATCTGTCACTGCCAATCTTTTATGTTACATGTATCCCTTTTGTATTGACATGAATTTATAATGTCCCTCATTACCTACACTCTTTTCCCATTTGTTGCAATTTTTGCACTATTGATATGCCATTTTCTTCTATTATTTTCTCACTTGCATGTTGTAGCTACCATGTAATTGAGATCCTTATTATTTGGCATTAACACCCATATTTTATTTGTTTTCTATCTTTGTTTTTGGGTTACTTTTCTTCTTTTTCCTCTTCTTTCAGGATGGCCACCGAGAAAGGGAAAGAGAAACTTCTAATGGGGAGACAAACAAGTCCATCTGCACAATCCTTGGAGAAAAGCATCAGTTATAACCGCCCGTCCACTTGCACATCTTAGCATGCACTGAGGACGGTGCAATCTTTAAGTGTGGGGAGGTCGATACCGAATTTTGTGGGTTAGTTATTTCCTTCTCAAACACCAATGTTTTATTTTCTTTGTTTGTTCATTATTGCATTTGCATGTTTGTTTGATTTTTGTGCATATTCTACCACTGCTTGGTTAAAGTAATATTTTCTTCTTCAAGAAACTTTTTAGAGTATTTCACTAATTTGATTAAAATTTTTTGTTAAACTTGTTTGAAGAAATATTATACTGGAACATGTTTTAGAGCTCGAACACTGAGATTTTTGAGCCTATTTGATTGGTTGCATTTTATCAACCAATATTTTATTTTTGGTGTGTGTTGTTCTCTCTAAAATTGTGATCTTTGTCTTGCTTAATTCTATGTTTCCATTGTTTAATGTATGCATGCACTTATATGATTGAGGCCTTTGTTTCATTGAGCTTACATACCCATATGGCCTTAACCCTTTCATTATCCCTTGCAAACCAATTTTGAGCCTATTTTACCCATTTGTTCTTTACTTTAGCTCACCACTAACTCTATGCGAAAAACAATAATGTCCTTAATTTGAATCCTTGGTTAGCTTAGACTAGTGAAAGTACTCATGAATTAAGTGTGGAAAAAGTGGGTTTGGAAACGTTTGGTTTTGAAAATTAAGTATGTTAAACTTCTTTATGAAAATGTGAAAGAAATGTTTAGGACATGTTCATGCATTCGATAATTTAATCATATGCATTGAGAAAAATAAAAGAAAAAAAAGGGCATATATATAAACAAAAAAAAAAGAAGAAAAAAACTAAAATAAAGGAGAAAAAGAAAAAAAAAAGAGCAAATAATAAAAGGGGACAAAATGCCCCAAAGTAAATGGTGAAAGCAATGCATATGTACTGTACTTGAAATCAGGTTGCATGAATATGTGGAAAACATGGTTAATGGATAGTTAGATGTGGTATTATGATTACATGGATTTTCTAAAGTTATGTGGAAAGTTTAAGTTAATTAAGGATTCAGATTTTAGTCCACTTGGCCAAATACAATCCTACCTTGACCCTAACCCTATTACAACCCTTAAAAGATCTCTTGATATGTGTATCTGTGCATTAAATTTTTGTTGATTGTTAGATAAAGAGCAAGCCTTAGAAAGCAAGATTAGTAGAGAACTGAGAGATCGAACCTTAAACACATGAGTGATTAGAGTGCATACACTTCCAGTGAGGGTTCGATGCTCGATTCTTTGTTCTCGGCTTTTATGAGCTATTTTCTTATGCAAGTCTATTTGTACTTCATTTTTTTTATGATTTGAATTAGTGAAATCTAGTTCATATTTATTCTTAAAAGATTTATTTACTTTTAACTAAGTAGGTATAAACATCTTAGCATGTAGTTGCATTCATATACATAGGTTACATTTCATACATTCTACCATTCCTCTTCACTCTCTTATAGCTTCTCTTGAGCTTAGCATGAGGACATGCTAATGTTTAAGTGTGGAGATGTTGATAAACCACTATTTTATGGTTTATCTTGTGCTCAATTGAGTGGTTTTTTATCAATTCTTTACCCACTTATTCATATGATTTGCATGATTTTACATTTTTCTTCCTGATTTTGTGCTATGATTGAAAACATGCTTCTTTGGCCTTAAACTTGCTATGTTTAAATCCTCTCTTATTACCATTCGATGCCTTGATATGTGTGTTAAGTGTTTTCAGAGATTATAGGACAGGAACGGCTTAGAGGATAGAAAGAAAGCATGCAAAAGTGGAAGGAATACAAGAAACTGAAGGAACTGCTAAAGCTGTCCAGCCTGACCTCTTGGTACTAAATCGACCATAACTTGAGCTACAGAGGTCCAAATGATGCGGTTCTAGTTGCGTTGGAAAGCTAACATCCGGGGCTTCACAACAATATATAATTTGCCATAGCTTCCCCAAAGATAGGTGACGCGAACGCATGGATTACACGGACACGTGACCTGGCAAAAACTCAATCCACGCTAACGCGTGGACGACACTTCCGCGTGACTTTGCAGCGACCTGTACGTATCAGAAATCACCGGGGGCAATTTCTGGGCTGTTTTTGACCCAGTTTTCGGCCTATAAAATACAGATTAGAGGCTATAAGGTGGGGAAATGCATCCATTCATAAAACAATTCATACAACATTCATATACACAATTTTAGGTTTTAGATGTAGTTTTTAGAGAGAGAGGCTCTCTCCTCTCTCTTAGGTTTTAGGAATTAGGATTCGTCTTATTTTATGGTTATTTCTTTAGTCACAAGTTCAATGTTCCTTTAATTTACTTTCTAGTTTTTTTATTCTATTACTTTAATTGTTATTTATCTTTTCAATTTGATTTATGAACTTTCCTATGTTAGAATTGAATATTCTATTTAATATTATTTGAGGTATTTCAGATTTATGATTGTTTTATTCTATTTTTGATGCTTTCAATTTAATTTATGATTTATTTTCTCCTTTTGGCTTTGGTTAAGTAATTGGTAACGCTTGAGTTATCAACTCAACAGTTGATTGGAAATTAGGATTGCTGATTGATTTGGACCCCTCTAAAGTTAGTCTTTCCATAGGAGTTAACTAGGACTGAGGAATCAAGTTAATTAGTCCACTTGACTTACCTTTATTTAGTAAGGGTTAACTAAGTGGGAGCAAAAATCCCATTCTCATCACACCTGATAAGGATAACTAGGATAGGATTCCCAGTTCTCATACCTTGCCAAGAGATTTTCTAATTATTAATTTATTTTTCTTGCCATTTAAATTACTTGTTCATTAGTCCAAAAACCCAAAAAATTCTACCTTTTCCATAACCAATAATAAATCATACTTCCCTGCAATTCCTTGAGAAGACGACCCGAGGTTTAAATACTTCGGTTATTAATTTTATTCGGTTTGCTTTAGTGACAAACAAAACTTTTGTACGAAAGGATTCTTGTTAGTTTAGAAACTATACTTACAACGTGATTATTTTTATAAAATTCTATACTGACAAAAAATCCCGATCGTCACAAGACATACCCCATCTTCTTGTCCTCATGTTGAGATTCTAAAATCTCCTTCATGCTCCTTTCTTCGGTTGATTTCTCACATTCATCCGTGGAGATGCTTTGCTTGTTGCATGAGTCCCATGACTCCAAGATAACAGTAATGTTAGCAAACTGAGCCATGATTTTTTCAAATATGGGAGGTGATTCATCTTGTGGTTGAGAGTTCTCATACATTGGAGGTGTCTCATCTTGGTAATAACATAGAGGTGGTGGTTCTTGAGGGTATTGGGGGTGGAATTGGGGTGGTTCTTCATATGGTTCATATGGTTCACAAGGTGGTTGGTATAATGGATATGGGTTAGGATCATAGAGAGGTGTTTGGTGGTATGAGGCTTTGAGTGCGGTGGTTCAAAACTATGTTGGGGAGGTGGTTCATAGGTATAGGGTGGTGGTGATTGTGATTGACAACTACAATAAGGATCATCACACACACTAGATGGATATGCATTAGGATTATGATTATACCTATAAGAATCTAGAGAGTAGTTACGTTGGGGTGATGCTTGGACGCTCGGGTGGCATAGAATGCCCTTTGGTCCTTGTGTATCTCCGTGAGGACAGTAGTCATGTCCCCAAGCACTTTTGTCAAGCTTGGTTCGGAAGGAGGTTGTTACCAAGAAGGTTGTTCATAAGCTTGGGGCTCCTCCTACCTTCGATTTTCGAATCTCTGATGCACATCCTCATTGAAGCTTTCATTTCCTACAACATAGTTTGAACCAAACTCATAGCCAAAGGGGTGAGAATTCATGGTGATAAGAGAAAACAAAAATAAATTCTAACAAGAAACACAAAAAACCAAATCCTAAAACTAGCAAAAACTAACAAAGAAGAAAAAGGCAAACATATTCACAATATTTAAAATAGCCAATAACATAGCACCATTGCAATTCTCCGGCAATGGCGCCATTTTGATGAGCGAATTCTTGTACGGTTTAGAATTTCTCAAAATTAATTCTCGTTGCAAGTATAGTTCTATACCAACAAACAATCCTCCCAATAAAAAATTTGGTTGTCACAAGTACAAACCCCAAATGAAAATTAACCGAAGTGTTTAAACTCTGGGTCGTCTCACAAGGAATTGCAATGAAGTGCTCAATTATTGGCTATGAAAATGCAAGGGGGTTTGGTTTTATATTTTGGCAAGAAAATAAATGGCAAGCAAAGTAAAAGAACAATTGACTAAATAAAAGAAAGTGGAACTCTTGGCTAGACTTAGGTAATTGAGATCACCATCCTTGTCTACAAACCATACATTGATAATTATGAGGTACCAACCTATTAAGTCTACTTCCAAAAGCTTTAAGTACGTAATATCTACTCCTAAGCTTGAAGTACGTCAAATAGGCTTGATCACATCAACCCATAAGTCCCAACCTATCTACTAATTAGATTAGTAGTGGGTTAGTGTCAATGTATATCAAATTGATCACCAAGGGTTCTCGAATCACTAATTCAATGAGACCCAATGACTCAAGGTCACTCAATTCCCTTAGCATAGGCCAAGAGTAAAGGAAACTACTCAAAAACTAGTGGAAGCATTTTAACAAACACTTAGAGTGCAAGAAAAGTAAACATCACTAAATGCAAGAATTAAAGAAACCCATAACTAACATAAGCAAGAAATCAACAATAGCAAGCAAGATCAACATAAAAGAAACATAGAAACATGAAATTGCATTAAAAGGAAATTAGATCCAACAATGTTCATCAACATAAAAGAGAGTAAAATAAGAAATTAACAAGAGAAACTAAGAAGATTAAGACAATAGAACACTAAAACATAAAGAGAATTGAAATTAAAACAAGAATTGAAAGTGGATCTAAGAAAATTAAACCTAAACTACCCTAAATTCTAGAGAGAAGGGAGAGCTTCTCTCTCTAGAATTCTACCTACAACATGATGAAATCTCAATTATGACTACTTGGTTCATTCCTCCTTCAATCCTTGGGTTCAATAGCATTAGAAATGAGTTGGATTGGGCCCAAAAAGAGCTACAAATCGCTAGCCACGATTTCACTTTATTGAATCACGCTGATCCATCGGTGCGTACGCATACAGTGTGTGTGCGCATCCCCGAACGCGAAGCAAATATGACAAATTTTATATCACTTTGAAGCCCCGGATGTTAGCTTTCCAACGCAACTAGAACCGCCTCATTTGGACCTCTGTAGCTCAAGTTATGGTCGATTGAGTGCGAAGAGGTCAGACTTGACAGCTTTGCGGTTCCTTCATTTCTTCATGAGTTCTCCCAATTTGCATGCTTTTCCTTCATTCCTTCAATCCAATCTTTGCCTTCTAAAACTGAAATCACTTAACAAACATATCAAGGCATCGAATGGAATTAAAGTGAATTAAATTTAGCTATTTTATGGCCTAAAAAGCATGTTTTTACATTTAAGCACAAATTTAGGGAGAATTACAAAACCATACTATTTCATTGAATAAATGTGAGAAAAGGTGATAAAATCCCCTAAATTAAGCACAAGATAAACCACAAAATTGGTGTTTATCAGCCATCTAAGGAAGAAACAAGCTCCTTTACTACTGATTCTGTTGATTTACGTGCAGGTAATATGGCGGAGCCCAGAAGGATTACTCTCCAGGAAGCTGGAGCCCCAGACTTTACACTGCAACCGTATCAAGCGCGTCACCCAAATCTGGCTCCATAATTTTGAACTAAAGACTGCGCTAATCAACCTAATACCCAAGTTTCATGGACTTACCTGCTCAGGAGCCTATCAAGCACCTCAGGGATTTTCAGACAGTCTGTTCTACTGTTAGGCATCATGGTGCAGATGAGACTTCTATTCTGCTAATCGCCTTCCCGTTTTCTCTTGAGGGAAGGGCGAGGGAGTGGTACTACACCCAACTAGAAGCAGTTATTACCAACTGGGATACACTCAGGAGAGAATTCTTGGAAAAATACTTTCCAGCTGAAGTTACAGATAGACTGAGGAAAGAGATCTCCTGCATTATCCAGGGTGACTCAGAGACCCTTTACGAATATTGGGAATGCTTCAGGAATCTCCTAGACTCATGCCCTCACCATAAGATTGACCAAATGGTATTGATCAGCTACTTTACACAAGGCTTGAAGCCTCAGGATAAGACTACATTGGATGCTGCAAGTAATGGCTCTATGAAAAAGTACAAGACCGCGGATGAAGCATGGCAACTGATCACTGATCTAGTAGAGTCTACACGAAATGTGAGGCGCAGGAACAACCATCCCAAAGCTGTTGCAGAGGTTTCCTCTAGCAGTGAGACTACTATTTTCACACAGGCTATATGTGAGATGACCAACCTACTGAAGCAGATACAGCTGAATTAACAACAACCTCAGCCTCCCCCACCACAACAAAGTCAACAATTGGTTCCTCAAAGAGTATACAGAATATGTGCTGATTATACCCATTACACTGATGAGTGTCCGCAACTCCAATAAGAAGACAACACCTTGGCAGCTACTCATAATTTCTATGACCGCCCAAATTAAGGATACAATCAACAAGGCGGCAATTACAACCAAGGTGGAAACTACAATCAAGGTTGGCAGGACAACTCCAACCAGGGATGGAGAGATAATTCTAATCAAGGATGGAGGGACAACTACAACAGAGGAGGTAGAGACAACAATGGAAATTAGAGGTGGAATAACAACAACAGATAGCAGAACCAAAACCAGCCTTACAGAGCACCTCACCAAAGGCAGTCCCAAGCACCTCAGAATAACCAACAGTAGGTCCCTCAAGTCACTTACCCATCTTCATCCCCCAATGACGAGTTGCTTCACTCTGTTAAGACCATGGAAAGTATCCTTACCAGTCTAACCTCTGCTATACAAGCTCTCATCTCCCAGATGGGATCGTCGAGTACCTCTAACACTCAACCTTCAAGCTCTAGTGGAATTCTCTCTCAACCTATACGCAACCCCAAGGGTGGAATCAATGTCATCACCTTGAGGTTCGAAACCGTACTGCAAGAGAGGAATCATGAGGAGCCAAGCTCAAAGGAAAATGCCTCAGTTGAGGACATGGTTGAAGTGGAGGATGTTAAAGTGGAAGATGAAGTACCAGACATGGTTGAAGAAGAAGCAGCTCAACCAAGGAATGGAGAACCAAAGGAAGCTGAGGCTACAAGAGACGCCATTCCCATCCCATTTCCATACCTTGTAAGGAAGCCCAGGAAGCAGATGGAGCTCAACCCCAAAATGGTAGAAATCTTCAAAAAGGTTGAGGTAACTATTCCCCTTTTTGATGCTATTTAGTAAGTACCTAAATATGCGAAATTTCTAAAAGGTTTGTGCATGCATAAGGATAAGATTAATGAATTAGAAACTATTTCTTTAGGTAGTTCTATATCTGCTTTAATGGGGGATATACCTAAAAAATGTAGTGATCCAGGTCCATGCATGGTTAACTGTACCATTTGGGGTGTAATATTTTCTGACTGCATGTGTGATTTAGGAGCGTGCGTGAGTATTATGCCATTTTTTGTATATGATGCCTTGAGGCTCCCTCCCTTAAAAAGGTCGGCAGCTCATTTTATTTTAGCAGATAAAAGCATCATCACAGTGGTTGGAATTGCTGAGGACGTGCTGGTGAGCATTAAGGGGCTCACATTTCCTATTGACTTCTATATTTTGGAGATGCCCCCTAGGCTCCGTTTGGTTGATGTATATGATGAGACATAGACACAAAGACACAGACACTGAAGACATGGACATAAAATATTTGTGTCTATGTATTGTGTTTGGCAAAAATAAAGAACAAGACACACATATTTAAAAAGGATTGAATTACCCTTCATTCAACCATAAATTTTACCACTATCATTGTATACCTATTATCCCAAACACTGCATATCATCACCATTGAATTTTTATTTTTTCTAATATTTTTTATTTTTTCTAATATCATCTTAAATTATCATTTAAATATTAAATATATAATTTTTTTTAAAAAAATAAAAAACTAAAGTTCAGAATTTATTAAAGATTAATCAAAATTTAAATAAATAAAAAAATTAAATGAACAATTTTTTTTCTTGAAGAAAATAAAAGGATAAATTTGGTTGTAGAATCTAAAAGAGGAAGAGAAAAAAAAATTTGGGGAGATAAGATGACAAATTTTAAAAATTCAATAAGGGTAAAAGAGTAAAAAATCAGTGTCTCACAGATTGTGTCTCAGTGTCTCACCAAATTGGAGGTACACAAATTTAATGTCTCTGTGTCCATCCGTGTCTTCCCGTGTCCTTCGAAAATCTATGTCTCACCAAACCAAACAGCAGACATGTGCACCGTGTCCATGTCTCAATGAGACATGGACATCAACCAAACACTACCCTAATGACTCAAGAAGACCATCATCCATCCTGCTTGGAAGGCCTTTCCTGAAGACTTCAAAGTTCAAATTAGATGCCTGGTGCACGAATTGTGAATCACACTTTTCACAACTCGTACCACTAACCAGCAAGTGCACTGGGTCGTCCAAGTAATACCTTACGTGAGTAAGGGTCGATCCCACAGAGATTGTTAGCTTGAAGCAATCTATGGTCACCTTGTAAATCTTAGTCAGGAGATTAATTATGATTATTAGTTTGAATTGCGAAAAATAAAAGAGCTTGAAATAAATACTTGTTATGCAGTAATGGAGAATATGTTGGAGTTTTGGAGATGCTTTGTCCTCTGAATCTCTGCTTTCCCCCTGTCTTCTTCTTCACGCACGCAAGGTTCCTCCTATGGCAAGTTGTGTGTTGGTGGATCACCGTTGTCAATGGCTACCATCCGTCCTCTCAGTGAAAATGGTCCAGGTGCGCTGTCACCGCACGGTTAATCATCTGTCGGTTCTCACTCATGCTGGAATAGGATCCATTGATCCTTTTGCGTCTGTCACTACGCCCAACCCTTGTGAGTTTGAAGCTCGTCACAGTCATTCAATCCCTGAATCCTACTCGGAATACCACAGATAAGGTTTAGACTTTCCAGATTCTCAAGAGTGCTGCCAATGGATTCTAGCTTATACCACGAAGATTCTGATTAAGGAATCCAAGAGATACTCATTCAATCAAAGGTAGAATGGGAGTGGTTGTCAGGCATGCGTTCATAGATTGATAATGGTGATGAGTGCCACGGATCATCACATTCATCATATTGAAGTGCGAATGAACATCTTAGATAGAAACAAGCGTGTTTGAATAGAAAACAGAAATAATTGCATTAATTCATCGAGACATAGCAGAGCTCCTCACCCCCAACAATGGAGTTTAGAGACTCATGCCGTCAAAGAGTACAAAGTTCAGATCTAAAAATGTCATGAGATACAAAATAAATCTCTAAAAGTTGTTTAAATACTAAACTAGTAACCTAGGTTTACAGAAAATGAGTAAACTAAGATAGATAGTGCAGAAATCCACTTCTGGGGCCCACTTGGTGTGTGCTGGGGCTGAGACTTGAGCTTTACACGTGCTTAGGCTGTTTCCAGAGTTGAACGCCAGGTTGTAACCTGTTTCTGGTGTTCAACTCCAACTTGTAACTTGTTTCTGGCGTTTAACGCCAGAATGCAACATGGAACGCCAGTTTACATCGTCTATCCTTGAGTAAAGTATGGACTATTATATATTGCTGGAAAGCCCTGGAGGTCTACTTTTCAACGCAATTGAGAGTGCGCCAATTGGACACTTGTAGCTCCAAAAAATCCATTCCGAGTGCAGGGAAGTCAGAATCTAACAGCATCAGCAGTCCTTTTTCAGCCTGAATCAGATTTTTGCTCAGCTCCCTCAATTTCAGCCAGAAAATACTTGAAATTATAGAAAAACACAAAAACACATAGTAAAGTCCAGAAATATGAATTTTTCCTAGAAACTAATGAAAATATACTAAAAACTAACTAAAATATACTAAAAACTACATGAAATTTACCCCAAAAAGAGTATAAAATATCCGCTCATCACAACACCAAACTTAAACTGTTGCTTGTCCCCAAGCAACTAGACAAATAAAATATAATACAAATGAGTCAAGAAGCAATAATATCTCAGAGTCTTGAGTGAAGCTCAGATTCTAATTAGATGAGCGGGACTAGTAGCTTTTTGCTTCCGAACAGTTTTGGCATCTCACTTTATCCATTGAAGCTCAGAATGATTGGTATCTATAGGAACTTAGAATTCAGATAGTGTTATTGATTCTCCTAGTTCAGAATGTTGATTCTTGAACACAGCTACTTTATGAGTCTTGGCCGTGGCCCTAAGCACTTTGTTTTCCAATATTACCACCGGATACATAAATGCCACAGACACCTAATTGGGTGAACCTTTTTAGATTGTGACTCAGCTTTGCTAAAGTCCCCAATTAGAGGTGTCCAGGGTTCTTAAGCACACTCTTCTTTTTGCTTTGGACCTTGACTTTAACCGCTCAGTCTCAAGTTTTCACTTGACACCTTCACGCCATAAGCACATGGTTAGGGACAACTTAGTTTAGCCGCTTAGGCCAGAATTTGATTCCTTTAGACCCTCCTATCCACTGATGCTCAAAGTCTTGGATCCTTTTTATTACCCTTGCCTTTTGGTTTTAAGGGCTATTGGCTTTTTCTGCTTGCTTTTTCTTTTTCTTTTTCTTTTATTTTAGCCAAATATTTTTTTTCTGCAAGCTTTTGTATTCACTGCTTTTTCTTGCTTCAAGAATCATTTTTATGATTTTTCAGATTATCAAATAACATTTCTCCTTTTTCATCATTCTCTCAAGAGCCAACATATTTAACACTCATAAACATCAAATTCAAAATACATATGCACTGTTCAAGCATTCATTCAGAAGACAAAAGGCATTGCCACCACATGTAAATAATTAGAATTTTCCTTATTAAAAACTCGAAAAAATATTGCCTCCTTATTCTAAAGAAAATCTGCTATTTTATTCATGTTTAATGATGATGAGAAAAATAAACTATAGCTTAATTGGAGATAAAATCAAAATATAGATACTAATTACTACTACTCATATATAACTTCTAAGGTAAAACTCAAATAAGAACAATTATCACAGAGTTAAGGCTAAGATTAGAACTCGACAACCTTGAATTTGGGAGGTGGATGCCTCTTTAGTCTATGGAGTGCTTGGCCCTTCAAGAGATAGTTTCTGACGCTTTAATTCCTTCAGTTCACGCCCTTGCTCTTCTTGTTCTCTAAGCAGTTTGCAGAGCATGCTGTTTTGATTTTGCTGTTCTTCCTTCAGTTGATCCACAGCTTCTTGCAACTTGGTGATAGATGCTTCTAGGCGCTCCCTCCCAGTATTCAATTTGAGGAATTTCCGGGAGGAACTCCTGTGCTTTTCTCTTGATGGGGTCGTCCTGCACTTGTTGTCCTTCCATAGACTTTTTGGTGATTGGTTGCTCAACTGAGATATACTTATCTACTCCCATTTTTATCCCAACATCTTTACATAACAGAGAGACTAAGCTTGGATAGGCCAATTTGGCATCTTTGGAGTTCTTGTTTGCAATTTTGTAAAGCTCACAAGTAATTAGCTGATGAACTTCCACTTCTTTTTCCAGCATAATGCAATGAATCATCACTGCTCTTCTGATGGTGACTTCAGAGCGGTTGCTAGTGGGTACTATAGAGCGCCCAATAAAGTCCAGCCAGCCTCTAGCGACTGGTTTTGAGATCTCCTCTCTTGAGTTGGTTCGGGGCAACCTTTGTGTTGGTTGTCCATTTGTCTCCAGGGAGGTATATGTCCTCTAGGATTTTATCCAAGCCCAGGTTTGATCTCATCATTCTCCTATTAAAGGAGTCTGGGTCATCTTGCAGTTGAGGCAGCTTGAAGATCTCCCTTATTTTGTCAGGGTGGGTGTGAACAATCTTCCCTCTGACTAAAGTTCTATAGTCATAGAATGCGGTTCCAGCTATCCTCTGCCTGTCCGTCTGCCATAGATTAGCATAGAATTCCTGAACCATGTTTCTTCCCACCTTTGTTTCAGGATTAGCTAGGACTTTCCAGCTCCTGTTTTGAATTTGCTCTTGGATCTCCGGATATTCGTCTTCTTTCAGATCAAATTTAACTTCCGAGATCACTGACCTTAGACTCATTATTTTGTAAAAATGGTCTGAATGTTCTTTGGTTATGAACTTCCCTTGATTCCAAAGTGGTTTTGGAATATTCTCTTTCTTGCCTCTTGAGTCGGTTTGTTTTCCCTTAGGAGCCATGATCTTAGTGGGTATTATCTTAGTGATCACGGATAAACACACCAAACTTAGAGGTTTGCTTGTCCTCAAGCAAAAGAAAAAAGAGGAGAGGGATATGAGGGGAGCCAAGTTCGAATTGTGGAGGAGAGGGGGAGAGGCCGAACCAACATTTAAAGGGAAGGGGGGTGGGTTTCGAAAATTGATTGAAAAAGATATGATAGAAAAAGTGATTTGGAAAAGATAAGTGTGATAGGAAAAGACGTAATTTAAAATTGAAAAGATATGAAAGATATTTGAAAAAGATAAATCTAAATTTTGAAAAAGATGTTGTGAAGATTTGAAAAAGATATTGATGAGTTGAAAAGATTTTAGAAGGAAAAGAGATAAATTTGTTTTGAAAAAGGATTTGAAAATAATTTGAAGAGGATTAAAAAAAAAAGGGTTTATGAATTAAGATACATTTGATATCTTTTGAAAAAGGATTTGAAAAATTAGGATTTGTAACATGTTTGTTCAGAAAATCATGAATTGAAACATAAAAACTGGAAAAAATTTGAATTGAAAATGAAATTGCCTACTCCCCCACAATCCTGGCGTTAAACGCCCAACTGCTGCATGTTTTGGGCGTTTAACGCCCACTTGGTGCTTGGTTTGGGCGTTTAACACCCAGCTGTTGCTTCCAGCTGGCGTTAAACGCCAAAAACTCCTGTCACTGGGCGTTTTTCTGAAAGCCCAGGATGCTGTAAATCTGGCGTTAAATGCCCAGAAGTTGCTTCTTTTTGGCGTTTAACACCCATATGGCTATCTCTACTGGCGTTAAACACCCAGTAGATGCTCCTTTTGGGCATTTAACGCCCAATTATGCCTCTTACTGGCGTTTTCTTGCCAGTGAGCTCCTTTTTCCTGTTTTGTGCTCTGAATCCTTCTGTAGCCCTGTGAACTTATGCAATTGATTCTTTACCTTGTTAATATTGACCTTATATGCTTTAAAAATAAATAAACTGAAGAATATAATAGAATAAAATAACAGAAAGAGTTTTGCTAATGGCTGGGTTGCCTCTCAGCAAGCGCTTCTTTATTGTCTTTAGCTGGACGTTGCTGAGCTTTTTAATCTAGCCTCAGCTTTGAGCATTCTTGCTCAACATTGCCTTCAAGATAATGTTTGATTTTCTGTCCATTAACAATAAACTTCTTATTAGAATCAATGTCTTGGAGCTCCACATAGCCATATGGTAACACACTTGTAATCACATATGGTCCCCTCCACCGGGATTTCAGTTTCCCAGGGAATAGCCTGAGCCTAGAGTTGAACAGCAGAACCTTCTGTCCTGGTTCAAAGATTCTAGATAAAAGCTTTTTGTCATGCCACCTTTTTTATTTCTCTTTATAAAGCTTGGCATTTTCGAAAGTAGTGAGTCTGAATTCCTCTAGCTCATTCAGCTGGAGCAATCTTTTTTCTCCAGCTAATTTGGCATCAAAGTTTAGGAATCTAGTTGCCCAGTAGGCCTTATGTTCCAGTTCCACAGGCAGATGACAGGCCTTACCATACACAAGCTAGTTTGAAGAAGTCCCTATAGGGGTCTTGAATGCTGTTCTGTAAGCCCACAGAGCATCATCCAATCTTCTTGCCCAATTCTTTCTACGGGTACTTAAAGTCCGTTCCAGGATTCTTTTTAGTTCTCTGTTAGAAACTTCAGCTTGCCCATTTGTCTATGGATGATATGCAGTCGCCACCTTGTGGCGAATCCCATACTGGACCATGGCAGAGTAAAGCTGTTTGTTGCAGAAATGAGTGCTCCCATCACTGATTAGTACTCTAGGGACACCAAACCTGCTGAAGATATGTTTCTGGAGGAACTTCAGCACTGTTTTAGTATCATTGGTGGGTGTGGCAACAGCCTCTACCCATTTTGATACATAGTCAACTGCCACCAGAATATAAGTGTTTCAGTATGATGGTGGGAAAGGTCCCATGAAGTCAATTCCCCATACATCAAACAACTCAATCTCCAAGATTCCTTATTGAGGCATGGCGTAACCATAAGGCAGATTACCAGCTCTTTGGCAACTGTCACAGTTACGTATAAACTCTCGGGAATCCCTATAAAGTGTAGGCCAGTAGAAGCCACATTGAAGGACCTTGGTGGCTGTTCGCTCACCTCCGAAATGGCCTCCATATTGTGATCCATGGCAATTCCATAAGATCTTCTGTGCTTCTTCTCGAGGCACACACCTACGGATTATTCCGTCAACACATCTCTTAAAGAGATAGGGTTCATCCCACAAGTAGTACTTTGCATCAGTAATTAATTTTTTCTTTTGTTGCCTGCTGTACTCCTTGGGTATGAACCTTGCAGCTTTATAGTTTACAATGTCTGCAAACCATGGTGTTTCCTGAATGGCGAACAGATGCTCATCCGGAAAGGTCTCAGAGATCTCAATAGAGGGGGGAAGCTCCCCTTCTACTGGTTCTATCCGGGACAGATGATCAGCCACTTGGTTCTCTGTCCCTTTTCTGTCTCTTATTTCTATATCAAACTCTTGCAGAAGCAACACCCATCTGATGAGCCTGGGGTTTGAATCCTGCTTTGTGAGTAGATATTTAAGAGCAGCATGGTCAGTGTACACAATCACTTTTGATCCTACTAAGTATGATCTAAACTTGTCAATGGCATAAACCACTGCAAGCAATTCTTTTTCTGTTGTTGTGTAATTTTTTTGGGCATCATTTAAAACACGGCTAGCATAATAAATGACATGCAGAAGCTTGTCATGCCTCTGCCCCAGTACTGCACCAATGGCGTGGTCACTGGCATCACACATTAGTTCAAATGGTAAAGTCCAGTCTGGTGCAGAAATAACTGGTGCTGTGACCAGCTTAGCTTTCAGAGTCTCGAACACTTGCAGACACTCTGTGTCAAACACAAATGGTGTGTCAGTAGCTAGCAGATTGCTCAGGGGTTTTGCAATTTTTGAAAAATCCTTTATAAACCTCCTGTAGAATCCTGCATGCCCCAGAAAGCTTCTGATTGCCTTAACATTGGCAGGTGGTGGTAATTTTTCAATTACTTCCACTTTAGCTTGATCCACCTCTATTCCCTTGTTTGAAATTTTATGCCCAAGGACAATCCCTTCAGTCACCATAAAGTGACATTTTTCCCAGTTTAAAACCAGGTTAGTCTCTTGGCATCTTTTCAGAACTAGTGTCAGGTGATCAAGACAGGAGCTGAATGAGTCTCCATATACTGAGAAGTCATCCATGAAGACTTCCAGAAATTTTTCCACTATATCAGAGAAAATAGAGAGCATGCATCTCTGAAAGGTTGCAGGTGTATTACACAGCCCAAATGGCATCCTTCTGTAGGCAAATACTCCATATGGACATGTAAATGCAGTTTTCTCTTGATTCTGGGGATCTACTGCAATTTGGTTGTAACCTAAATAGCCATCCAAAAAGCAGTAAAAATCATGACCTGCTAGTCTCTCTAGCATCTGGTCTATGAATGGTAAAGGAAAATGATCATTTCTGGTAGCTGTATTGAGCCTTCTGTAGTCAATACACATGCGCCACGCTGTAACTGTTCTTGTAGGAACCAGTTCATTTTTTCATTATGAACCACTGTCATGCCTCCCTTTTTGGGGACAACTTGAACAGGGCTCACCCAGGGGCTATCAGAAATAGGATAAATAATCCCAACCTCTAGTAACTTGGTGACCTCTTTCTGCACCACTTCCTTCATGGCTGGATTTAACCGCCTCTGTGGTTGAACCACTGGCTTAGCATCATCCTCCAATAGGATCTTGTGCATGCATCTAGCTGGGCTTATGCCCTTAAGGTCACTTATGGACCACCCAAGAGCTGTCTTGTGTGTCCTTAGCACTTGAAATAGTGCTTCCTCTTCCCGTGAATTCAAAGCAGAGCTTATGATCACTGGAAAAGTGTCACCTTCTCCCAGAAATGCATATTTCAAGGATGGTGGTAATGGTTTGAGCTCGGGTTTAGGAGGTTTTTCCTCTTCCTGAGGAATTTCCAGAGGCTCTTTCAATTCCTCTGAATCCTCCAGATCAGGCTGAACATCTTTAAAGATGTCTTCCAGCTTTGATTTGAGACTCTCAGCCATGTTGATCTCCTCTACCAAAGAGTCAATAAGATCAACTTTCATGCAATCTTTTGGTGTGTCTGGATGCTGCATGGCTTTGACAGCATTCAACTTAAACTCATCCTCATTGACTCTCAGGGTTACTTCTCCCTTTTGGACATCAATGCGAGTTCGTCCAGTTGCTAGAAAAGGTCTTCCTAGAATGAGAGTAGCACTCTTGTACTCCTCCATTTCCAGCACTACAAAGTCAGTGGGGAAGGCGAATGGCTCAACCCTGACAATCATGTCTTCAATCATGCCTGATGGGTATTTAATGGAGCCATCAGCAAGTTGGAGACTGGTAGCACGAATTGCAAATCACACTTTTCACAACGCGTACCACTGACCAGCAAGTGCACTGGGTCGTCCAAGTAATACCTTACGTGAGTAAGGGTCGAATCCCATAGAGATTGTTGGTTTGAAGCAATCTATGGTTATCTTGTAAATCTTAGTCAGGAAGTCAATTATGTTTATCAGTTGAATTATGAATAACCAGTAGAGCATAAATTAAAGGTTACTTGTTGTGCAGTAATGGAGAATATGTTGGAGTTTTGGAGATGCTTTGTCTTCTGAATCTCTGCTTTCCTCTGTCTTCTGATTCACGCACGCACGTCCTCCTATGGCAAGCTGTGTGTTGGTGGATCACCGTTGTCAATGGCTACCTTCCATCCTTCCAGTGAAAACTACGCTCACGCGCTCTGTCACAGCACGGCTAATCACCGGTTGGTTCTCGATCCGGTTGGAATAGGATTTACTATCCTTTTGCGTCTGTCACTAACGCCTAGCCTTCAGGAGTTTGAAGCTCGTCACAGTCATTCAATCCTTGAATCCTACTCGGAATACCACAGACAAGGTTTAGACTTTCCGGATTCTCATGAATGCCGCCATCAGTCCTAGCTTATACCACGGAGATTCTGATTAAGAGATCTCAGAGATACTCATTCAATCGAATATAGAACGGAGGTGGTTGTCAGGCACACGTTCATGGTTTGAGGAAGGTGATGAATGTCACGGATCATCACCTTCATCACAGTTAAGCGCGAATGAACATCTTAGATAGGAACAAGCGTGATTGAATGGAAAACAGAAATACTTGCATTAATTCATCGAGACACAGCAGAGCTCCTCACCCCCAACAATGGGGTTTAGAGACTCATGCCATCAGAGAATACAAAGTTTAGATCTGAAATGTCATGAGATTCAAAATAAGTCTCTAAAAGTTGTTTAAATACTAAACTAGTAGCCTAGGGTTACAAAATATGAGTGGACTATGATGGATGATGCAGAGATCCACTTCTGGGGCCCACTTGGTGTGCTGGGGCCCACTTGGTGTGTGCTGGGGCTGAGATTTCGTGCAGAGGCCATTTGTGGAGTTGAACGCCAGTTTTTATGCCAGTTTGGGCGTTCAACTCCAGTTTTTGATCCTTTTCTGGCGCTGGACGCCAGAATTGGGCAGAGAACTGGCGTTGAACGCCAGTTTACGTCGTCTATCCTTGTGCAAAGTATGGACTATTATATATTGCTGGAAAGCCCTGGATGTCTACTTTCCAACGCAATTGGAAGCATGCCATTTCGAGTTCTGTAGCTCCAGAAAATCCACTTTGAGTGCAGGGAGGTCAGAATCCAACAGCATCAGCAGTCCTTTTTCAGCCTGAATCAGATTTTTGCTCAGCTCCTTCAATTTCAGCCAGAAAAATACCTGAAATTACAGAAAAACACACAACTCATAGTAAAGTCCAGAAATATGAATTTTTCCTAAAAACTACTAGAAATAGACTAAAAACTAACTAAAACATACTCAAAACTATATGAAATTATCCCCAAAAAGCGTATAAAATATCCGCTCATCACAACACCAAACTTAAACTGTTGCTTGTCCTCAAGCAACTAGACAAATAAAATAGAAGACTAATAGGTTGAGAAGCAATAATATCTCAGAGTTTTTGAATGAAGCTCAGATTCTAATTAGATGAGCGGGGCTAGTAGCTTTTTGCTTCTGAACAGTTTTGGCATCTCACTTTATCCATTGAAGCTCAGAGTGATTGGCATCTATAGGAACTCAGAATTCAGATAGTGTTATTGATTCTCTTAGTTCAGTGTGATGATTCTTGAACACAGCTTCTTTATGAGTCTTGGCTGTGGCCCTAAGCACTTTGTTTTCCAGTATTTCCACCGGATACATAAATGCCACAGACACATAATTGGGTGAACCTTTTCAGATTGTGACTCAGCTTTGCTAAAGTCCCCAATTAGAGGTGTCCAGAGTTCTTAAGCACACTCTTCTTTTTGCTTTGGACCTTGACTTTAACCGCTCAGTCTCAAGTTTTCACTTGACACCTTCGCACCACAAGCACATAGTTAGGGACAGCTTGGTTTAGCTGCTTAGACCAGGATTTTATTCCTTTAGGCCCTCCTATCCACTGATGCTCAAAGCCTTGGGATCCTTTTTAATTGCCCTTGCCTTTTGGTTTTAAGGGTCCTTGGCTTTTTCTGCTTGCTTTTTCTCTTCTCTTTTTTTTTTCTGCAAGCTTTGTTCTTTGCTGCTTTTTCTTGCTTCAAGAATCATTTTTATGATTTTTCAGATCATCAATAACATGTCTCATGTTCATCATTCTTTCAAGAGCCAACATATTTAACAGTCTTAAACAACAAATTCAAAAGACATATGCACTGTTCAAGCATTCATTCAGAAGACAGAAAGCATTGCCACCACATTTAACTAATTAGAATTTCTCTTATTAAAACTCGAAATTTTATTGCCTCTTATTCAAAAGATCTACTATTTTATTCATGTTTAATGATGATGAGAAAAATAAACTATAGCTTAATTGGAGATAAAATCAAAATAGATACTAATTACTACTATATGACTCCTAAGGTAAAATTAAAATAAGAACAGTTATCACAGAGTTAAGGCTAGGATTAGAACTCAACAACCTTGAGGTTTGGGAAGTGGATGTTCCTCTAGTCTGTGAGGTGCTTGGTCCTTCAAGAGAGAATTTCTGGCGCTTCAGTTCCTTTAAATCACGTCCTTGCTCCTCTTGGAGTGGGTTGTTTTCCTTTAGGGGCCATGATCTTAGTGATCACGGATAAGCACACCAAACTTAGAGCTTTGCTTGTCCTCAAGCAAAAGAAAAAGAAGGAGATGGGTAGAAGGAGAGCTCCTCCCCACCATCTTGGCGTTTGAACGCCCAAACACTGCCTGTTTTGGGCGTTCAACGCCCAAATGCTGCTCTCCTGGGCGTTCAACGCCCAGTTGTTGCCCTTTTCTGGCGTTGAATGCCAGATAGCTATCCTTACTGGCGTTCAGCGCCCGCTGGATGCCCATTTTGGGCGCTGAACGCCCAAAATGGCCTTCACTGGCGTTTTCTTGCCAGTAAGCTCCCTATCTCTGTTTTGTGTGTAGATTCCTTCTGTAACCCTGTAAACTTATGCAAATGATTCTTTACCTTAGTGTCAGTGAACTTTATATAAACAAATAAAAATAAAAATAGGGCAAAATGCTTAGAGGATTGTTGCCCCATGGCTGGGTTGCCTCCCAGCAAGCGCTTCTTTAATGTCCTTAGCTGGACTTTGCTGAGCTTTTAATCTAGCTTCAGCCTTGAGCATTCTTGCTCAGTGTTGCCTTCAAGATAATGCTTGATTCTCTGTCCATTGACAATGAACTTCTTATCAGAATCAATATCTTGAAGCTCCACATAACCATATGGTGATACACTTGTAATCACGTATGGTCCCCTCCACCGGGATTTCAGTTTCCCGGGGAATAGCCTGAGTCTAGAGTTAAACAACAGAACCTTCTGTCCTGGTTCAAAGATTCTAGATGACAGCTTTCTGTCATGCCACTTTTTTGATTTTTCTTTATATAGCTTGGCATTTTCGAAAGCTGTGAATCTGAACTCCTCTAGCTCATTTAGCTGGAGCAATCTTTTTTCTCCTGCTAATTTGGCATCAAAGTTTAGGAATCTGGTTGCCCAGTAGGCCTTATGTTCCAGTTCCACGGGCAGGTGACATGCCTTACCATACACCAGTTGGTATGGAGAGGTCCCTATAGGGGTCTTGAATGCTGTTCTGTAAGCCCACAGAGCATCATCCAAGCTCCGTGCCCAATCCTTTCTATGGGTATTTACTGTCCGTTCTAGGATTCTCTTTAATTCTCTATTAGAGACTTCAGCTTGCCCATTGGTTTGTGGATGATATGGAGTGGCCACCTTGTGGCGAATTCCATACCGAACCATGGCAGAGTAAAGATGTTTATTGCAGAAGTGAGTGCCCCCATCACTGATTAACGCTCTAGGGACACCAAACCTGCTAAAGATATGTTTCTGGAGGAACTTCAGCACTGTTTTAGTATCATTGGTGGGTGTGGCAATAGCCTCAACCCATTTTGATACATAGTCAACTGCCACCAGAATATAAGTGTTTGAGTATGATGGTGGGAAAGGTCCCATGAAGTCAATTCCCCATACATCAAACAACTCTATTTCCAAGATTCCCTATTGAGGCATGGCGTAACCATGAGGCAGATTACCAGCTCTTTGGCAACTGTCACAATTACGTACAAACTCTCGGGAATCTTTATAGAGTGTGGGCCAATAGAAGCCACACTGGAGGACCTTGGTGGCTGTTCGCTCACCTCCGAAATGGCCGCCATATTGAGATCCATGGCAATGCCATAGGATTCTCTATGCTTCCTCTCTGGGGACACACCTACGGATAATTTTGTCTGCACATCTCTTAAAGAGATATGGCTCATCCCACAAGTAGTACTTTGCATCAGTAATTAGTTTCTTTTTTTGTATTCTATTGTACTCCTTGGGTATGAACCTTGCAGCTTTATAGTTTGCAATATCGGCAAACCATGGTGCTTCCTGAATGGCAAATAGATGCTCATCAGGGAACGTCTCAGAGATCTCAAGGAAGGGGAGGGACGTCCCTTCCACTGGCTCTATCCGGGACAGATGATCAGCTACTTGGTTCTCTGTCCCTTTTCTGTCTCTTATTTCTATATCAAACTCTTGCAGAAGCAATACCCATCTGATGAGCCTGGATTTTGAATCCTGCTTTGTGAGTAGATACTTAAGAGCAGCATGATCAGTATACACAATCACTTTTGATCCTACTAAGTATGATCTGAACTTGTCAATGGCGTAAACCACTGCAAGTAGTTCTTTTTCAGTGGTTGTGTAATTTTTCTGGGCATCATTTAGAACGTGACTGGCATAATAAATGACATGCAGAAGCTTGTCATGCCTCTGTCCCAATACTGCACCAATGGCATGATCACTGGCATCACACATTAACTCAAATGGCAATGTCCAGTCTGGTGCAGAAATGACTGGTGCTGTGACCAGCTTAGCTTTCAGCGTTTCAAACGCCTGCAGGCATGCTGTGTCAAACACAAATGGCATGTCAGCAGCTAGCAGATTGCTTAGAGGTTTTGCGATTTTTGAAAAATCCTTTATAAACCTCCTATAGAATCCTGCATGCCCCAGAAAGCTTCTGATTGCCTTAACATTGGCAGGTGGTGGTAATTTTTCAATTACCTCTATTTTTGCTTGATCCACCTCTATTCCCTTGTTTGAGATTTTATGCCCAAGAACAATTCCTTCAGTCACCATGAAGTGACACTTTTCCCAGTTTAAAACTAGGTTGGTTTCTTGGCATCTTTTCAGAACAAGTTTTAGGTGATCAAGACAGGAGCTGAATGAGTCTCCATATACTGAGAAGTCATCCATGAAGACTTCCAGAAATTTTTCCACCATATCAGAGAAAATAGAGAGCATGCATCTCTGGAAGGTTGCAGGTGCATTGCATAGCCCAAAGGGCATCCTTCTATAAGCAAACACTCCGGATGGACATGTGAATGCTGTTTTCTCTTGATCCTGGGGATCTACTGCAATCTGGTTATAGCCTGAGTAGCCATCCAAAAAGCAGTAATAATCATGACCTGCTAGTCTCTCTAGCATCTGGTCTATGAATGGTAAAGGAAAATGATCCTTTCTGGTGGCTGTATTGAGCCTTCTGTAGTCAATACACATGCGCCACCCTGTAACTGTTCTTGTAGGAACCAGTTCATTTTTTTCATTATGAATCACTGTCATGCCTCCCTTTTTTGGGATGACTTGAACATGGCTCACCCAGGGGCTATCAGAAATGGGATAAATAATCCCAGCCTCTAGTAATTTGGTGACCTCTTTCTGCACCACTTCCTTCATGGCTGGATTTAGCCGCCTCTGTGGTTGAACCACTGGTTTGGCATTATCCTCCAGTAGGATTTTGTGCATGCATCTAGCTGGGCTTATGCCCTTAAGGTCACCTATGGACCACCCAAGAGCTGTCTTGTGTGTCCTTAGCACTTGAATAAGTGCTTCCTCTTCCTGTGAATTTAAAGCAGAGCTTATGATCACTGGAAAAGTGTCACCTTCTCCTAGAAATGCATATTTCAAGGATGGTGGCAGTGGCTTGAGCTCTGGTTTAGGAGGTTTTTCCTCTTTCAGAAGAAAGTTCAGAGGCTCTTTCATATCCCCTGAATCCTCCAAATCAGGCTGAACATCTTTAAAGATGTTTTCCAACTCTGATTCGAGACTCTCAGCCATGTTGATCTCTTCTACCAAAGAGTCAATAAGGTCAACTTTCATGCAGTCTGTTGATGTGTCTGGATGCTGCATGGCTTTGACAGCGTTCAACTTGAACTCGTCATCGTTGACTCTCAGGGTTATTTCCCCCTGCTGGACGTCAATGAGGGATCGTCCAGTTGCTAGGAAGGGTCTTCCTAGAATGAGAGTAGCACTCTTGTGCTCCTCCATTTCCAATACAACAAAGTCAGTGGGAAAGGCGAATGGCCCAACTCTGACAATCATGTCCTCAATCACGCCTGATGGGTATTTAGTGGAACCATCAGCAAGTTGGAGACATATCCGGGTTGGTTTAACTTCTTCAGTTAAGCCAAGCTTCCTGATAGTGGATGCAGGTATCAGGTTGATGCTCGCCCCAAGATCGCATAAAGCTGTCTTGGTGCAATCACCTTCTAATGTGCATGGTATCAGAAAACTCCCAGGGTCTTTAAGCTTTTCAGGAAAGCTTTTCAGAATGACTGCACTGCATTCTTCAGTGAGGAGAACTCTTTCTGTTTCTCTCCACTCCTTTTTATGACTCAAGATCTCTTTCATGAACTTGGCATAAGAAGGTATTTGCTCAAGTGCCTCTGCAAAAGGAATCTTTATTTCAAGAGTCCTTAGATAATCTGCAAAGCGAGCAAATTGCTTATCCTGCTCCTCTTTCCGGAGTTTTTGAGGATAAGGTATCTTGGCTTTATATTCCTCAACCTTAGTGGTTAAAGAAGCCTTTTTAGAGGGGTTGTTATCAGCACTTGTGTGTGTCTGATCCCTCACTGGCAATTGAGTACCAGAGTCAGAAGCTGGAGTGACGTTAGATGCCAACTCACTGTCTGTTCCTGGCGCCTGAACGCCAGAAATGTGCCCCTGTTGGGCATTCAACGCCAGATTCTTGCCCATTTCTGGCGTTGAACGCCAATCCTGCCTTGTTTATGGCGCTGAACACCAGTTCTGGGCATGGTCTGGGCGTTCAGCGCCAGCCTTCCACCCATTTTTTGGCGTTTTAGTGCCAGAATTATTTTTCCCTGGGCTCTTACTGTCCTCAGGGGAATCTTTGGTGGGTTGCTCATTTCTTGAATTTTTGATGCCTTGAGGTGGGGTATTTAATGTTTTCCCACTTCTTAATTGAACTGCTTGGCATTCTTCTGCTATTTGCTTTGATAGCTGCTGCTTTGTTTGCTTAAACTGTTCTTCCATATGCATATTAGCTATCCTTGTCTCCTGTAACCTGTCTTTGAATTTAGCTAGATGCTTTGTTAGAAAATCTAATTGCTGATTGAATTCAGCAGCTTGTTTTACAGTACTGAATTCAGCAGTTACTGTTTTAACCTCTTCATTCATGGAAGGGTTGCTGCTTAGATACAGATGCTGATTCCTGGCAACTGTATCAATGAGCTCTTGAGCCTCTTCAATTGTCTTTCTCATGTGGATAGATCCACCAGCTGAGTAATCTAAAGACATCTGAGCTCCTTCTGCAAGCCCATAGTAGAAGATGTCTAACTTAACCCACTCTGAAAACATTTCAGAGGGGCATTTTCGTAGCATCTCTCTGTATCTCTCCCAGGCATCATAAAGAGATTCATTATCTCCTTGTTTAAAGCCTTGGATGTCCAGCCTTAGCTGTGTCATCCTTTTTGGAGGGAAATATTGATTCAGGAATTTTTCTGTCAGCTGTTTCCATGTCCTTATGCTGGCCTTAGGTTGGTTATTTAACCACCTCTTAGCTTGATCTTTTACAGCAAATGGAAACAGTAACAGTCTGTAGACATCCTGATCTATTTTCTTATCATGTACTGTGTCAGCAATTTGTAAAAATTGTGCCAGAAACTCTGTAGGTTCTTCCTGTGGAAGACCGAAATACTGGCAACTTTGCTGCACCATGATAATGAGCTGAGGATTCAACTCGAAGCTACTAACTCCAATGGAGGGTATGCATATACTACTCCCATACGAAGCAGTAGAGGGGTTAGAATATGACCCCAAAGTCCTCCTGGACTGTCCATCTCCACTTATGTCCATGATGGATCTATGGATATAACTTGGACTGATTTAACTTTTTATTTATTTTATTTTATAAGAAGTAAATACTTAAATAAAATAAAATAACTAAAAAGAATTTGAATTTTGAAATAATTTTTTTTCGTAAAAAAAAATTAAAAATAATTAGTTAAAAAAAAACGAAATTTTTGAAAAAGAGGGAAGATATTTTCGAAAATTAGAGAGAGAGAGTTAGTTAGGTAGTTTTGAAAAAGTTAAGAAACAAACAAAAAGTTAGTTAGTTAGTTGAAACAAATTTTGAAAAGATAAGAAGTTAGGAAGTTAGAAGAGATATTTTGAAAAGATATTTTTTTTTTGAATTTAGTGAGGAGAGAGAAAAACAATAAGATAGTACAAGATTTAAAATTTTTAGATCTAATGCTCCTTATTTTCGAAAAATTTGGAGGGAAAACACCAAGGAACACCAAACTTAAAAATTTTAAGATCAAGACACAAGGAAACTCAAGAACACTTTGAAGACTCACAAGAACACAAGAACATGAAGGAAGAACACTAAACTTAAAATTTTTAGAAAACCAAACCAAAATTTTCGAAAATCAAAGGGGAATCAACAAGAAAACACCAAACTTAAAGTTTGGCACAAGATTTAATAGAAAAAATATTTTTGAAAAAGAAGGTTTTGAAAAGAATATAAATTAATCTAACCCAATCAAATTAATGCTCTAGCCAAATGAGTTATGGAACCTTCAAAAATTTTAAGAAAGATTATTTTTGAAAACACCAAACTTAAAGTTTGGCACAGGATTTAATAGAAAAATTATTTTTGAAAAAGGTTTTTTTTTTTAAATATGATAGCCAATTATCATGAACATAAACACCATGTTCTAAATAACTGAGCTATAAATTTAAAGTATTTTAACAAGGGGTAATTAATAAAAGACTCTAAACCAAAAAAAGAAAGATTTTTCCTAATCTAAGCAACAAAATAATCCGTCAGTTGTTCAAACACGAACAATCCCCAGCAACGGCGCCAAAAACTTGGTAGCACGAATTGCGAATCACACTTTTCACAACGCGTACCACTGACCAGCAAGTGCACTGGGTCGTCCAAGTAATACCTTACGTGAGTAAGGGTCGAATCCCACAGAGATTGTTGGTTTGAAGCAATCTATGGTTATCTTGTAAATCTTAGTCAGGAAGTCAATTATGTTTATCAGTTGAATTATGAATAACCAGTAGAGCATAAATTAAAGGTTACTTGTTGTGCAGTAATGGAGAATATGTTGGAGTTTTGGAGATGCTTTGTCTTCTGAATCTCTGCTTTCCTCTGTCTTCTGATTCACGCACGGACGTCCTCCTATGACAAGCTGTGTGTTGGTGGATCACCGTTGTCAATGGCTACCTTCCATCCTTCCAGTGAAAACTACGCTCACGCGCTCTGTCACAGCACGGCTAATCACCGGTTGGTTCTCGATCTGGTTGGAATAGGATTTACTATCCTTTTGCGTCTGTCACTAACGCCCAGCCTTCAGGAGTTTGAAGCTCGTCACAGTCATTCAATCCTTGAATCCTACTCGGAATACCACAGACAAGGTTTAGACTTTCCGGATTCTCATGAATGCCGCCATCAGTCCTAGCTTATACCACGGAGATTCTGATTAAGAGATCTCAGAGATACTCATTCAATCGAATATAGAACGGAGGTGGTTGTCAGGCACACGTTCATGGTTTGAGGAAGGTGATGAATGTCACGGATCATCACCTTCATCACAGTTAAGCGCGAATGAACATCTTAGATAGGAACAAGCATGATTGAATGGAAAACAGAAATACTTGCATTAATTCATCGAGACACAGCAGAGCTCCTCACCCCCAACAATGGGGTTTAGAGACTCATGCCGTCAGAGAATACAAAGTTTAGATCTGAAATGTCATGAGATCCAAAATAAGTCTCTAAAAGTTGTTTAAATACTAAACTAGTAGCCTAGGGTTACAAAATATGAGTGGACTATGATGGATGATGCAGAGATCCACTTCTGGGGCCCACTTGGTGTGCTGGGGCCCACTTGGTGTGTGCTGGGGCTGAGATTTCGTGCAGAGGCCATTTGTGGAGTTGAACGCCAGTTTTTATGCCAGTTTGGGCGTTCAACTCCAATTTTTGATCCTTTTCTGGCGCTGGACGCCAGAATTGGGCAGAGAACTGGCGTTGAACGCCAGTTTACGTCATCTATCCTTGTGCAAAGTATGGACTATTATATATTTCTGGAAAGCCCTGGATGTCTACTTTCCAACGCAATTGGAAGCATGCCATTTCGAGTTTTGTAGCTCCAGAAAATCCACTTTGAGTGCAGGGAGGTCAGAATCCAACAGCATCAGCAGTCCTTTTTCAGCCTGAATCAGATTTTTGCTCAGCTCCTTCAATTTCAGCCAGAAAAATACCTGAAATTACAGAAAAACACACAACTCATAGTAAAGTCCAGAAATATGAATTTTTCCTAAAAACTACTAGAAATAGACTAAAAACTAACTAAAACATACTCAAAACTATATGAAATTATCCCCAAAAAGCGTATAAAATATCCGCTCATCAGAGATATATTCGGGTTGGTTTGACTTCTTCAGTTAAACCAAGCTTTCTGATAGTGGATGCAGGTATTAGATTGATACTCGCCCCAAGATAACATAAAGTTGTCTTGGTGCAATTACCCTCTAATGTGCATGGTATCATGAAGCTCCCGGGATCTTTAAGCTTTTCTGAGAAGCTTTTCAGAATGACTGCACTGCATTCTTTAGTGAGGAGAACTCTTTCAGTTTCTCTCCAATCCTTCTTATGACTCAAGATCTCTTTCATGAACTTGGCATAAGAAGGTATTTGCTCAAGTACCTCTGCAAACAGAATCTTTATTTCAAGAGTCCTGAGATAGTCTGCAAAGTGAGCAAATTGCCTATCCTGCTCCTCTTGGCGGAGTTTTTGAGGATAAGGCATCTTGGCTTGTATTCCTCAACCTTGGTTGCTGCAGGTTTATTTCCTACAGAGGTGGTTGGAAAAGCCTTTTTAGAGGGGTTGTTATCAGCACTTGTGTGTGTCTGATCCCTCGCTGGCGTTTGAATGCCAGGGGTGGAAGCTGGATTGGCGTTGGACGCCAACTCCTTACCTGTTCCTGGAATTTGAACGCTAGAACTGAGCTTCCTTTGGGCGTTTAACGCCAACTCCTTGCTTGTTTGTGGCGTTTGAATGCTAGAACTGAGCATGGGTTGGGCGTTTAACGCCAGCTCTCCATCTCTTTCTGGCGTTTGAGCGCCAAAATCATTCCTCTCTGGGCTCTTACTGTCCTCAGAGGGATTCTGGATGATATTCTGCTCATCCTCTGTCAGTTGTTCTTTCCTTGGCTTTCTGCTGTTCTGAAGCGAAGTATTTAATATTTTCCCACTTCTTAATTGAACTGCTTGGTACTCTTCTATTATCTGCCTTGATAACTACTGTTTTGTCTGATTCAATTGTGCCTCCATATTTTTATTAGCATTTTTAGTGTCTTATAGCATCTCCTTGAATTCTGCTAGCTGTTTTATTAGAAAGCACAATTGTTGATTGAGTTCAGCAACTTGTTCTGGAGGACCAAGTTCAGTAGACACTGCTTTGGCTTCTTCTTTTATGGAGGACTCACTACTTATGTACAGATACTGGGACATCTGGGCTCCTTCTGTAAGCCCATAGTAGAAGATGTCTAACTGCACCCACTCTGAAAACATTTCAGAGGGGCATTTCCTTAACATCCCTCAGTACCTCTCCCAGGCATTATAAAGGGATTCATCATCCTCTTTTTTAAAGCCTTGGATGTCCAGCCTTAGTTGTGTCATCCTTTTTGGAGGGAAATATTGATTCAGGAATTTTTCTGATAATTGTTTCCATGTCCTTATGCTTGCTGTGGGTTGGTTGTTTAATCACCTTTTAGCTTGATCTTTTACAGCAAACGGAAATAGTAACAGTCTGTATACATCCTGATCTACCTCCTTGTCATGTACTGTGTCAGTAATTTGCAAGAATTGTGCCAGAAACTCAGTAGGTTCTTCCTGTGGAAGACCGGAATACTGGCAGTTTTGCTGCACCATGACAATGAGCTGAGGATTTAGCTCAAAATTGCCTGCTTTGATGGAGGGTATACAGATACTACTCCCATATGCAGCAGTAGTGGGGTTAGCATATGATCTCAGAGTCCTTCTAGACTGTTCATTTCCACTTAGATCCATGACGGAGAAAGGGAGATGATGTGAATTGCAAGTAAAATATATTTTTATTTAATTAAAAATAACCAAAAAAATGAAATAAAATAAAGTAAAATAATTAGAAAATAAAATATAGATTTCAAAAATTAAAAGGAAAATAAAATAAAAAAAATTTGAATGTTGAATTGACTAATTAATTGAAGAAATTTGAAAATTTTTTGAATATGATTTTTGAATAAGATTTTGAATTTTGAAAAGATTTGATTTTTAAAATAAAAATCTGAATTTTTAAAGGTAATTTTTGAAAATCAGTTAAAATAAAAGGAAAAGATATTTTTGAATTCAATGAGGAAAGAGAAAAACAATAAAAAGACACAAAACTTCAAATTTTTAGATCCAATGCTCCTTATTTTCGAAAATTTTGGAGGAAAAACCCCAAGGAACACCAAACTTAAAAATTTTAAGATCAAAATACAAAGAAGACTCAAGAACACTTTGAAGACTCACAAGAACACAAGAACATGAAGAAAGAACACCAAACTTAAAATTTTTAGAAAACCAAAATAAAATTTTTGAAAACTAAAGAAAAGTTAACAGGAGAACACCAAACTTAAAGTTTGGCACAAGATTTATTCAAAGAAAAATTATCTTTGAAAAAGTTTTAAAAACAAGACAGCCAATTACCAAGAACATAAGCACAACGCTCTACCCAATTGAGCTATAAATTTAACGTGTTTTAATAAGGTATTTAATAATTAAAAATTTTTGAAAACTGATATTTTGAAAAAGCACAAGAAAAACAAGAAAAGACACAGAATAAGAAAAACTAAAGATCAAACAAGGAAAATAAACAAGAATAACTTGAAGATTACGAAAGAACAATGAACACAAATTCAAAAATTTAAAAGAAAATAAAAACATGCAATTGACACCAAACTCAAAATATGAAACTAAACTCAAACAGAAAAATTCAATTATTAATTTAAAAAAATTTTTGAAAAATTTAAAAAGAAAAAATAAGGATTTAAAAAAGAAATTTCAACCAAAAACAATAATAGAAGACTCTAAACCAAAAAGAAAAATTTTTCCTAATCTAAGCAACAAAATAAATGGTCAGTTGTCCAAACTCGAACAATCCCTGGCAACGGCGCCAAAAACTTGGTGCACGAATTGTGAATCACACTTTTCATAACTCGTACCACTAACTAGGAAGTGCACTCGGTCATCCAAGTAATACCTTAAGTGAGTAAGGGTCGATCCCACGGAGATTGTTGGCTTGAAGCAATCTATGGTCACCTTGTAAATCTTAGTCAGGAGATTAATTATGATTATCAGTTTGAATTGCGAAAAATAAAAGAGCATGAAATAAATACTTGTTATGCAGTAATGGAGAATATGTTGGAGTTTTGGAGATGCTTTGTCCTCTGAATCTCTGCTTTCCCCCTGTCTTCTTCTTCACGCACGCAAGGTTCCTCCTATGGCAATCTATGTGTTGGTGGATCACCGTTGTCAATGGCTACCATCCGTCCTCTCAGTGAAAATGGTCCAGGTGTGCTGTCACCGCACGGCTAATCATCTGTTGGTTCTCACTCATGCTGGAATAGGATCCATTGATCCTTTTGCGTCTGTCACTACGCCCAACCCATGTGAGTTTGAAGCTCGTCACAGTCATTCAATCCCTGAATCCTACTCAGAATACCACAGACAAGGTTTAGACTTTCCGGATTCTCAAGAGTGCTGCCAATGGATTCTAGCTTATACCACGAAGATTCTGATTAAGGAATCCAAGAGATACTCATTCAATCGAAGGTAGAACGGGAGTGGTTGTCAGGCACGTGTTCATAGATTGAGAATGGTGATGAGTGTCACGGATCATCACATTCATCATATTGAAGTGCGAATGATCATCTTAGATAGAAACAAGCGTGTTTGAATAGAAAACAGAAATAATTGCATCAATTCATCGAGACACAGCAGAGCTCCTCACCCCAACAATGGAGTTTAGAGACTCATGCCGTCAAAGAGTACAAAGTTCAAATCTAAAAATGTCATGAGATACAAAATAAATCTCTAAAAGTTGTTTAAATACTAAACTAGTAACCTAGGTTTACAGAAAATGAGTAAACTAAGATAGATAGCGCAGAAATCCACTTCTGGGGCCCACTTGGTGTGTGCTGGGGCTGAGACTTGAGCTTTACACGTGCCTAGGTTGTTTCCAGAGTTGAACGCCAGGTTGTAACCTGTTTCTGGCGTTCAACTCCAACTTGTAACTTGTTTCTGGCGTTTAACGCCAGAATGCAACATGGAACTGGCGTTGAACGCCAGTTTACGTCATCTATCCTTGAGTAAAGTATGGAATATTATATATTAATGAAAAGCCCTGGATGTCTACTTTCCAACGCAATTGAGAATTTGCCAATTGGACTCCTGTAGCTCCAAAAAATCCATTCTGAGTGCAGGGAGGTTAGAATCCAACAGCATCAGCAGTCCTTTTTCAACCTGAATCAGATTTTTGCTCAGCTCCCTCAATTTCAGCCAGAAAATTCCTGAAATTATAGAAAAACACAAAAACTCATAGTAAAGTCCAGAAATATGAATTTTTCCTAGAAACTAATGAAAATATACTAAAAACTAACTAAAATATACTAAAAACTACATGAAATTAACTCCAAAAAGCGTATAAAATATCCGCTCATCAATGCCTTCTCAGGAACTTACTCATTTGAGATAGATGGTAGAGCAGTGAGCTTTAACTTGGATGAAGCTAATGAAGCACCCTCTGGAAGATCATTCCATCTTCCAGTGCGACATCATTGATGAGACTGTAGCTACAGTTCACCAAGAAGAAATAGAAGAGATGCACATGGAGCATGGTCCAAGTGTGGGGAAACCCTCTGAACACAACGAAGACACTTTGCCATTATCACTAGCTCCAGATGATCAAGTGCCTAGCCATGAGCAGAAAATGGAGTTAAAGCCCCTTCCACCCTACCTCAAGTATGCTTACCTTGAGGATAATTAGAAGCTCCCAGTTATCATTACAAGGGAACTCACATCCCAATAGGAGGAGCAGCTGCTTAGTGTGCTGAGAAGACACAAGAAAGCAATTGGGTGGAGCTTGGCGGATATAGTAGGCATCAGCCCTCAAGTTTGTGAGCACAGAATATTTTTAGAAGAGGGAGCAAGACTTGTCCGTCAACCTCAGAGGCGGTTGAACCCCACCATCTTAGAAGTTGGCAAGAAAGAAGTGACCAGGCTGCTTGAAGCAGATATCATCTATCCCATCTCAGATAGTGAATGGGTCAGCCCAGTACAAGTGGTGCCCAAGAAGTCTGGAGTCACAACAGTGAAGAATAAGCATGGAAAGCTCATGGCAACTAGAGAGCAAAATTCATAGAGAGTTTTCATTGATTACAGGTGCCTCAACCAAGCTACTCGCAAGGATCATTACCCCTTGCCATTTATTGATCAGATGCTTGATTGGCTGTCAGGTAAATCACATTACTACTTCTTAGATGGTTATGTAGGCTATTTTCAAATTCATATAGCTCCTGAAGATCAGGAGAATACTACTTTTACATGTCCCTTTGGAACGTATGCTTACAAGAGCATGCCCTTTGGCTTATGTAATGCACCAGCTACTTTCCAAAGGTGCATGATGAGTTTTTTCTCAGAACTTATTGAGGACTGTATGGAAGTTTTCATGGATGATTTTAGCGTATATGGTGATTCATTTAGCCTTTTCTTGGATAGTTTAGCTAGAGTATTAGACAGGTGTGTTAGTTCAGACCTTGTATTAAATTTTGAGAAATGTCATTTTATGGTACAACAAGGTATTGTTCTAGGACACGTTGTTTCTAATACTGGTATTTCTGTAGATCCAGCAAAGGTAAATGTCATTTCTAGTTTGCCTTACCCCTCCTCCGTGAGGGAAGTCCGTTTGTTCCTTGGTCATGCAGCTTTCTACCGAAGGTTCATCAAGGACTTCAGTAAGGTAGCATTGCCTTTATCCAGACTGCTGCAGAAAGATGTTGAGTTCGAGCTGAGTAAGGACTGCATGGAAGCGTTTGATAAGCTGAAGATCGCCTTGACTCAAGCTCCGATTGTGAGAGGACCAGACTGGAGCTAGCCTTTTGAGCTAGCCTTTTGTAATAGCTTATGCTTTTAAGACCTTAGACGCTACTCAGTCTAATTATACTACTACAGAAAAAGAGCTTCTGGCTATTGTTTTTGCTCTGGATAAATTCTGACACTACTTACTTGGTACTAAGGTGGTAGTGTACTTAGACCATGCAGCTTTAAAATATCTATTAGCTAAAAAAGAGTCCAAACCAAGGCTAATACGTTGGATATTGTTGCTGCAAGAATTTGATTTAGAAATTAGGGATAGGAATGGTTCCCAGAATTTAGTGACAGACCACTTGAGTCACCTTGAGCACATTAAGGATGACTCCACTCCTATCAATAATGCTTTTCCATTTGATAGCTTGCACGTAATATCTGTAGTAGTTCCTTGGTATGCACCTGTAGCTAATTATCTAGTTAGTCATACCTTCCCTCCTAATTATACTAAGCATCAGAGGGACAAGCTGAAAAGCGAGTCTAAATATTATATATGGGATGACCCATATTTATGGAGGTATGGTGCTGACCAGATAATTAGACGGTGTGTGTCTCAATCAGGATTCTAGTCCATTTTAGAGGCCGGCCACTCCTCTGAGAGTGGTGGATATTTTGGTCCTCAAAGAACAACTAGAAAAATTTTAGACTGTGGATTCTGGTGGCCCACTCTTTTTAAAGATGCCAATACCTTCTGTAAATCTTGTTCCCCATGGCAAAAGTTTGGAAATATATCCAAGAGGGATGAGATGCCCCAACAGCTTATGCTATTCTGTGAAATTTTTGATGTTTGGGGAATGGACTTCATGGGTCCATTCCCAAACTCTAGTGGTTTCTTATATATATTGTTAGCTGTAGATTATGTTTCTAAATGGGTGGAAGCAATTCCTGCCCGTACTGATGATGCTAATACTGTTGTCTCTTTTGTTATAAATCATATTATCTGTCACTTCGGATCACCACGAGCAATCGTGAGTGATCAAGGCACTCACTTTTGTAACAGGAGATTAACAGGCCTACTAAAGAAACATGGCATCATCCACAAGGTAGCCACAACTTATCATCCCCAGACCAATGGGCAAGCAGATGTGTCTAACAGAGAGATAAAGTACATTTTGCAGAAGATAGTCAAGCCTCATAGGAAGGACTGGAGCACCAGGCTTGTAGACGCGCTTTGGGCTTATCGAACAGCATACAAGACACCCATAGGAATGAGTCCCTTCCGCCTAGTATACGGAAAGGCTTGTCACCTCCCAGTGGAGGTGGAACACAAGGCTTTCTAGGCTGTGAGGGAATACAACATGGGATTTGAGAAGGCTGGAGCTGAAAGGAAGCTGCAACTGGCAGAACTGGAGACCCTTCAACTGGAAGCATATGACAACTCCAGGCTATATAAGGAGAAGGTGAAGGCTGTGCATGACAAGCATATCAAGAGAAGAGAGTTCAGACCTGGGGAGCTAGTTCTCCTTTACAACTCAAGGTTGAGGCTGATAAACAACTATTTTATGGTTTATCTTATGCTCAATTGAGTGGTTTATATCAATTCTTTACTCATTTATTCATATAAATTGCCTGGTTTTACATTTTTCTTCCTGATTTTGTGCTATGATTGGAAACATATTTCTTTGGTCTTAATTTGCTATGTTTAATCCTCTCTTAGCAATGTGTGTTAAGTGATTTCAGAGTTTATAGGGCAGGAATGGCTTAGAGGATGGAAAGGAAGCATGCAAAAGTGGAAGGAATACAAGAAACTGAAGGAACTGCTAAAGTTGTCTAGCCTGACCTCTTCGCACTAAAATGGTCATAACTTGAGCTACGAAGATCCAAATGATGCGGTTCTAGTTGCGTTGGAAAGCTAACATCCGGGGCTTCGTAACGATATATAATTTGCCATAGTTGCCCCGAATCCAAGTGATGTGAACGCGTGGATCACGCGGATGCGTGACCTGGCAAAAATGCAATCCACGCTAACGTGTGGACGACGCTTCCGCGTGGCTTTGCAGCGACCTGTACGTACCAGAAATTGCTAGGGGCGATTTCTGGGCTGTTTTTGACCAAGTTTTTGGCCTAAAAAACACAGATTAGAGGCTATAAAGTGGAGGAATCAATCCATTCATCATACAACAGATGGAACATTCAATATACATAATTTTAGGTTTTAGATGTAATTTTAGAGAGAGGGGCTCTCTCCTCTCTCTTAGGTTTTAGGATTAGGATTTCAACTTCTTCTCAGATTCTAGGTTCAATGTTTCTTTAAATTAGGATTCTTATATTTTCATTTATTCCATAGTATTTTTCCATTTAAATTTTATTGTTTATTTAATTGCTTCTAATTTTATTTCAATTATCATCTCTACTCTTTTATATCTTTGATGCTTATTCAGAGTTACAATTGGAAAACTTTTATGACATTATTAATGCAAAGAGTATTTTTCTATTTAATTTCTTTGTTTGCTTGATTATCTCAATTCAATCCAATTATCTTGTCTTCTTTCTATTTCCTTTTCATATATGCAAAATTAGCATCCATGTTAATGGAGTAGGTTCCCAACTTGATTTTGGAGTTGATTAATAATTGGAGACCCTTGAGTTGGAAGACTCAAGAGTTAATTGTGATTGGCTCTCTGGCCACTAACGCTAATCCAAACACAAGTGTGAGGATTAGGACTTGTGAATAGAAGTTGGCTCCCAACTTGATTTTCCTTTATTTAGTAAAGGATAAGTAAGTAGAACAACAACCAATTACCATTACACTTGGAAAATCCAACAAGAATAGAACTTCCAATTAATCTTCTCCGGATCAAGGCTTTTTAATTTAATTTAATTACATAAAACCTCTTTGTTAATTTTCACTGCCTTAATTTATAATTATTTATTTTACTATTACCCAACTCTAAAAATTCTCGAAAAACCCATAACCAATAATAACACACCTCCCTGCAATTCCTTGAGAGACGACCCGAGGTTTAAATACTTCGGTTATAAATTTTATTAGGTTTTGTTACTTGTGACAACCAAATTTTTGTACGAAAGGATTCTCTGTTGGTTTAGAAACTATACTTACAACGTGGTTAATTTTATAAAAATTTCTTTACCGGCAGAAATCCGATCGTAAAAAATGGCGCCGTTGTCGGGGAATTGCAAACGTGTGCCTTATTATTTATTATTGTAAATATTTTATTTTGCTTGTTTATTTATTTTTGCTTTTTAATTTTTCTTAGTTACTATGAGTTCTCACCCCCGTCGCTTTGAGTTTGGTTCTAATGTTGTTGAAAGGAATGGAAGCTATAATAGGAACATGCATCAAGGTCGAAACAATCAAAGATGGGAGGAGCCACAACGATTTGATCAACCCTCTTGGCAACAACCCCCTCCAATGCACTATAACCAACAACCATTCTATGATGCATACCAAGACAATAGTTATGGTGGACCCTTTCGTGACAAACCACCTCCACCTAATTACTATGGTCAAGAGCCATTCCGAGGTGCATACCAAGATGATAGATATGGTGGACCCCATTGTAGATACCAACAAGCTCCATCATATGCCAATGAACCACCTCCTCAACATAGCTTTGAACCACCATACTCACAAGCCCCTTTACACCATTCACCTTCATATGACCCCAACCCCTATCCACCCCAATTCCAACCCAATTACCCCCAAGGACCACCACTTTCATATGCACCATCCATATCCATCGACCCAAGAATTACAGCTCGCCTCAAGGAAACAGTAGATCGATTTCATGCAACCCTTCACCAACTGGAGCAAGCGATCAATCGATTACCTTCCCGACGTTCAGACACTCAAGGGACCCCCATGGCTTCATGTGGACAATCAAATGAAGAACGTAGCATGAAGGAGATACTAGAAACTCCAGTGGACAGTGAGCAGCATGAATTTGTATTGGAACAATTAGAGGAAGCTGTAATCATTGAAGAGGAAGAAGTGGTCGAAGACTTAGGAGATGCAGAACGTCTATGGGAAAGCCAGTCATAGAACCCCCTTCAAAAGAGTTTGAATTTGACGTTGAGGAGGGTGTACAACCTCCAAGGCATATCATGGTTGAAGACTTTGAAGGGGATGATCAAGAGATGGATTCAATCATTGATGAATTCTTATCTACAATTGAATCCTCTCCCACTGGACTAGACATGGAGATCAAAGAAGAAGAAGCACAACCTCCCATGCCTTTAGTAAGCAATGAAGAAGAGCTTAAATTGGAAGAAAGCTACTAGGAGGAAGAGGTTGAAATTGAAGAAGCTTGCAAGGAGGTGGAAGATGTCAAAGAAAAGCACAAGGGAATAGAGCTTGAAATCACCTTGCTAAACTTGTTGGAGACCTCTCCCCTAAAGCCATTACCATCCAATACAACATTCAAGTGGATAAAATTCATATCCCTTAGCTTTCTCATTCCACTTGAATATGGTTTACTTGAGACAGATGGTTAACTTAGAGCTCTTTGTGGCTTTAAGAGTAAGAGGGAAATGGTTAGTAGTAGGAGTCGTCATGCAAGATTCAATATGGTGGAAAGATCAAAGTTTAAATGCAAAGGTTGGTGTAAAGCTCAACTGAATGGGTCTAGGAAGTTGTTTGGCCACTTTAGTGAGAATTTAGATTGCTTGCTACCCGATTGGAATAATGATGATCAATACAAAGACGGGTGCAAAAGCAAGGTGTGGGACCCCGGAATTCATTCTACCAATCAACACTCTTGGGGCCTTGTCACTTGCTTTAACTTGCTTGAAGACTTTATGCGTCTAATTTGGGACCCCGGAGGTTACTGGAAGTCCAAGCATTGGTGGAAGTTTCAAGACGAGTTCAAGCACAAGCCACCATGACAAGGATCTCACCAAATGTCTAACTTAAGGACTATAACTAAAAGTGCTAGGTGGGAGACAACCCACCATGGTATAATCCTTCCTTTTATTCCTAGTTTATTTTATTTTAATTTTATTATTGTCATTCATAGTGTTTGCATTAGCATCTGCATACTGCATTCTGCATTTTGCATAAAAAAAGAAAAGAAAAATACACGCGACGCGTAAGCGTCGCTGACGCGTCCGCGTCATAGGTGCGTTATGAAGAAAAGAGAATTGAACAGAAAGTCACGCGAAAACGTGGCTGGAGGCGTGCCTTAGGCACAACCATGCCAACGCGACCGCGTCCCTGACGCGTTCGCGTCATTCTGAAAAAGAGCCTCCCACACGACCGCGTCACCCACGCGAACGTTTGCCCCTAAAAATCGACGTAAAAAAGGTGTATGGCAGCAAGTTATGATGGAGCTGGGCTGGAATGATGTTGGAAGCACCAGCCCATCATGCGATCACGTGCCCCACGCATCTGCATCATTTTCAAAATATGGCCATTTACGTGATCGCGTCAACCACGCAAACACGTCACCCTGAATTTTGGCAAAATGCATTTAAAATAGAGAGTTGCACAAACGCACGGCTGCACTCGCGCCAATAGCACAAATCAGACCACGCGATCACGTGACCCACGCGTCCGCGTCACCTGAAAAATATCACACACCACGTGACCGCGTCATCCACGCGCACGCGTCACATGTTATATTGGCACACACCCCAAGAAAAACAAAGAGTTGTGCGAGTGCCACGTTGCCCTCGCGCTAGTAGCACAAACACGGTCACGTGTACACGTGACCGACTCTTACGCGTCGCCTTCCCAATTACGCGATTCACGCGTACGTGTGGAGCACGCGTGCGCATCGACAGTGCTTCATCACTAGATCCCTGCGCCACCCACTTTTCTTATCTTTTCTTTTCTAATCCTAATTTCTTTCTTACTTTCTTCTTCTTCATTACTTCTCATCATTATTGTCTTTCATTCTATTTTCCCTATTTCATTTTCATACTTTCATTCACTGCATTTTAATTTTATACATATTTTTATTTTCTTTTCTAAATCTCTTATTTTACCATTGGTGTTAAACGTTCTTATTCAACTGTTGCATCTTTTCTTACATTATTCTGGTGGTTCATGACTTGTTTTATTCTGATTGGGTAATATTATTTATCTGTCAATGCCAATCTTTTATGATACCTGTATCCCTTTTTTTATTGACCTGAACTTACACTGTCTCTCATTACCCACACTCTTCCCTTTTGTTGTAATTTTTGCACTATTGATATGCCGTTTGCTCCTACTGTCTTCTCTTTTGCATGTTGTAGCTACCATGTAATTGAGACCCTTATTATTTAGCATTACCCACTCATATTTTATTTGTTTTCTATCATTATTTTTGGGTTTCTGTTCCTCTTTTTTTTTCTTCTTTCAGGCTGGCCACCGAAGAAGGAAAAAAGGGAGAAACTTTTACATGGGGAGATAGACAAGTCTATCTGCACAATCTTTGGAGAAAAGCGTCAGTTGGAGCCACCCATCCACTTGTACATCTCAGCATGCACCGAGGACGGTGCAATCTTTAAGTGTGGGGAAGTCGATACCGATCTCCATGGGTTAGTTATTTCCTTCTCAACACCAATGTTTAAATTTTCTTTGTTAAATGAGTTGTTGCATTTGCATGTTTGTTTGATTTTTGTGCATATTTTACCACTTGGTTGAAGTAATATTTTCTTTTTCAAGAAACTTTTTATAGCATTTCACTAATTTGAATTAAAACTTTTTATTGAACTTGTTTGAAGAAATATTATTTTGGAACATGGTTTAGAGCTCGAACACACAAAACCTGTGAGATTTTGAGCCTATTTGAATTGGTTGCATTTTATCAACTAATATTTTATTTTTGGTGTGTTTTTTTCTCTCTAAAATCGTGATCTTTGTCTTGCTTGATTCTATATTTCCATGGTTTGATGTATGCATGCACTTATATGATTGAGGCCTTTGTTTCACTGAGCTTACATACCCATATGGCCTTGCCCTTTCATTATCCCTTGCAAACCAATGTTGAGCCTATTATACCCCTTTGTTCTTTACTTTAGCTCATCACTAACTCTAAGCGGAAAACAATAATGTCCTTAATTTGAATCCTTGGTTAGCTTAGACTAGTGAGAGTGCTCATGAATTAAGTGTGGGGAAAAGTGGGTTTGGAAATATTTGATTTGAGAATTGAGTATGTTAGAATTTTCTGAAAATGTGAAAGAAATGTTTAGGACATGTTCATGCATTCAATAATTTAATCATATGCATTGAGAAAAAAATAATAATATAGATATATATATAAAAATAAAAAAAATAAAAAAAAAAGAAAAAAAAAGAAGAAAAGGAAAAGAAAAATAAAGGAGAAAAAGAAAAGAAAAAGAACAAATAAATAAAAGGGGACAAAATGCCTCAAAGTAAATGGTGATAGCAATGCATATGTACTGTACTAAAAATTAGGATGCATGAATATGTGGAAAACATGGTTAATGGATAGTTAGATGTTGTGTTGTGATTACATGGATTGTCTAAAGTTAGGTAGAAAGTTTAAGTTAATTAAGGATTCAGATTTTAGTCCACTTGGCCAAATACAATCCTACCTTGACCCTAACCCCATTACAACCCTTAAAAGACCTCTTGATATGTGTATTTGTGCATTAAATTTTTGTTGATTGGTAGAAGAAGAGAAAGCCTTAGAAAGCAAGATTAGTAGAGAATTGAGAGAATCGAACCTTAAACACCTGAGCGATTAGAATGAATACACTTCGAATGAGGGTTCGATGCTCGATTCTTTGTTCCTGTCTTTCATGAGCTATCTTCTTCTTGCAAATCTATTTGTACTTCATTTTTATGATTTGAATTAGTGAAATCCAGTTCATATTTGTTCTTGAAAGATTTATTTACTTTTTACCAAGTAGGTAAAAGCATTTTGAATGTAGTTGCATTCATATAGATAAGTTGCATTTCATAATTTCTACCATTCCTCTTGATTTTTATAGTTTCTCTTGAGCTTAGCATGAGGACATGCTAATGTTTAAGTGTGGGGAGATTGATAAACCACTATTTTATTGTTTATCTTATGCTCAGTTGAGTGGTTTATATCAATTCTTTACTCACTTATTCATATAAATTGCATGGTTTTACATTTTCCTTCCTGATTTTGTGCTATGATTGGAAACATGTTTCTTTGGTCTTAATTTGCTATGTTTAATCCCCTTTTATTACCATTCGATTCCATGATATGTGTGTTAAGTGATTTCAGAGTTTATAGGGCAGGAATGGCTTAGAGGATGGAAAGGAAGCATGCAAAAGTGGAAGGAATACAAGAAACTGAAGGAACTGCTAAAGCTGTCTAGCCTGACCTCTTCGCACTAAAATGGTCATAACTTAAGCTACAAAGGTCCAAATGACACGGTTTCAGTTGCATTGGAAAGCTAACATCTGGGGCTACACAACGATATATAATTTGTCATAACTGCTCCGAAGCCAGGCGACGCGAATGCGTGGATCACGCGGACGCGTAACCTGGCAAAAATGCAATCCACGCTAACACGTGGACGACGCATCCGCGTGGCTTTGCAGCGACCTGTACATACCAGAAATCGCTGGGGGCGATTTCTGGGCTATTTTTGACCCAGTTATTGGCCCAAAAAAAATAGATTAGAGGCTATAAAGTGGAGGAATCAATCCATTCATTATACAACAGATGGAACATTCCATATACATAATTTTAGGTTTAAGATGTAGTTTTAGAGAGAGAGGCTCTCTCCTCTCTCTTAGGTTTTAGGATTAGGATTTTAACTTCTTGTCAGATTCCAGGTTCAATGTTCTTTTAAATTAGGATTCTTATATTTTCATTTATTCTATAGTATTTTTCCATTTAAATTTTATTATTTATTTAATTGCTTCCAATTTTATTTCAATTATCATCTCTACTCTTTTATATCTTTGATGCTTATTCAGAGTTACAATTGGAAAGCTTTTATGACATTATTAATGCAAAGAGTATTTTTCTATTTAATTTCTTTGTTTGCCTGATTATCTCAATTCAATCCAATTATCATGTCTTCTTTCTATTCCCTTTTCATATATGCAAAATTAGCATCCATGTCAATGGAGTAGGTTCCCAACTTGATTTTGGAGTTGATTAATAATCGGAGACCCTTGAGTTGGAAAACTCAAGAGTTAATTGTGATTGGCTCTCTGCCCACTAACGCTAATCCAAACACAAGGGTGAGGATTAGGACTTGTGAATAGAAGTTGGCTCCCAACTTGATTTTCCTTTATTTAGTAAAGGATAACTAAGTAGAACAACAACCAATTACCATTACACTTGGAAAATCTAACAAGGATAGAACTTCCAATTAATCTTCTCTGGATCAAGGCTTTTTAATTTAATTTAATTACATAAAACCTCTTTGTTAATTTTCACTGCCTTAATTTATAATTATTTATTTTACTATTACCCAACTCTAAAAATTCTCGAAAAACCCATAACCAATAATAACACACCTCCCTGCAATTCCTTGAGAGATGACCCGAGGTTTAAATACTTCGGTTATAAATTTTATTGGGTTTTGTTACTTGTGACAACCAAATTTTTGTACGAAAGGATTCTCTGTTGGTTTAGAAACTATACTTACAATGTGGTTAATTTTATAAAAATTTCTTTACCGGCAGATATCCGATCGTCAGAGGCTCATGCCAGGCAAGCTGCGTTCAAGGTGGGAAGGTCCCTACAGAGTCGAGAAAGCAGAGCCATATGGAGTCTTCCACCCGAGTCATCCTTCAAGCTTCAAATTCATCAAGGTCAACGGACATCGCTTAAAGCTGTATCATGGTGAGAAAATGAAGAACACCACGGAGCTAGAGATCTTCCTCTTGGAAGATCCACCAACAACAGAAGACTGAGCTTGTGGACCGTCCAACTTAAGGACGTAAAAGCAAAGTGCTTGGTAGGAGATAACCCACCATGGTATGATTGTTCCTTTTCATTCCTAGTGTCATTTTATTTTGTTTTTCATAAATAGTCATTCATAATTTCTGCATATTCATCTGCATTATGCATTTTGCATTCTGCATAATAAAAAAAAAGCACACGACACGCAAGCGTCGCTGGCGCGTATGCGTCATATGTGTGTGCGTGAAAAATAAATATTGAACAGAGAGTTAGCTAGGAGTGGTGCTGGTGGCGTGCCTGGCGCACAAGCGAGTCCACGCGTACGCATCCCCCACGCGTAATCGGCATAAATGGGTGTATGGCCAGCGAGTTATGATGGTGTGGGGCTGGAACTGTGCTGGGAGCACAAGCCCTATCACGCATACACGTCCCTGACGCATATGCGTCGTTCTTCCAATATGGCCATCCACGCATGCGCGTCCTTGACGCACACGCGTCATATCCAATTGTGGCACAAGTGCAAACAAGACAGAGAGTTGTGCGCGTGCAGGGCTGCCTTCGCGCCAGTTGCACAACCTATGTCACGCGTATGCGTCCCTGACGCGTACGCGTCGCCTGAAATTAGCGCAACTCACGCGTACGCGTCGCATGCGACGCCTAAATTATCCACTTCAGTGCCTGATTTCAAATCCTCCACCCCTCCAATCCTAATTCTTTTCAATCCTCATTATTTCTTCTTCCTTATTCTTTCTTACTTTCTATTATTTTCTTCTTTCCTTCTTCATCTTCTTCATCCAGGTTCTTTTTTTCTTCCCCTTTTACCCTTTCATTATTACTTTAATTTATGTTTCGTCCTTCTTTATTTTTCTTTTAATTTCATTATCTATGGTTTCTTTTTCTTTCTTCTTCCATGCATTTTTATGTTAGTGTTAGAAATTTAAATGGGTGATTGTTTTCTTCTATATTTTTCTTGTGGATATATTAGGGTGTGATTTGACAATTAATACTAATTTTTGGGTTGCATGCATGTTGGATTTCATACTTTCCCTAACATATTTTACATGCATACCAAGTGTTTATGAAAAGTCCGTATGGCATTGTGAATTATTAATTATTCTATTCTTCTATTCTACTGCCTGTTTTTCACAAAACCCTTGCAATCTTTTATTGATTCAATATAATTGTCAATACAAACGTGATTGTTAGTTTGTTACATTTGATAATCAAATTAAGCTATTAATGCTTGATCTATGCTACTCATGCCTTTGCCGGCATGCTAATAAATATCTTGCATCTAATTGTCTTACTTTATCATGCTATATTTCCATTGATGTCCTAATTACATGGAATCGCGACCATGTGTTTACGACATTCTTCTTTACCTTGGCATTGATTATCACTTGTATTTTCCTCCTCCCGGTTCTAGGTATTTGATTTCATGTCCCTTTCTTTTCTCCCTTTTCAGGATGGCCACCAGGAAGGGTAAAGAGAAAGCCTCTAACAAGTCACCGGCGAGGAGGGGGACGAAAAGAGCACCAGCTATGGAACCATCATCAGCATCAGTCAAACTGACAACAAAGCAGGTCAAGAGGATCATCAAGGTCGATGAAACCGAGAAAGCCTTTCCAGCAAAGGACACTGCGCGGTTCACTAACTGCTACTGTGAGCAGATGTTTCCCGTCCTGACTGAGCGGAACTACAACAATGAGCACCTAATCATCCTCTCTACCCACATTGTTGATTTTGTAGAGCCCCGCATTGAGCATAGGCAATGGAGATTCTTACGAAGGCAGCCACGGCAGGTCAACCTCTCATTGGTAGTTGAATTTTACTCCAATTTTCACATGCCCACCCAGCAGTCTGTCTATGTCCATCAAAAGCAAGTCCCTATATTCGAAGGGGCCATTCGGCAAGCCTTAGATCTCCCCCTGCTCCAGAAGGATTAGACGCATACCAAGAAGCTTCTATCAAGCGCCAGACATACCAATTTGACTAGGACGACGTCCTTAGAGTTATAGCACAACCTGGCAGCAGATGGATCTATGGATACCATCGATCCAGACCTAAGGGCATACTGGCTTCAGCACTTACCTTGGAGGCTCGAGTGTAGGCACAGATTATGACCCACTGCGTCTTTCTGAGCACTCACGAGTCCTCCTTCACTGCAGACATGGCTATTCTCATCTGGTGTATCCTTACAGACTAGCCTCTCAACTTACCAAGATACCTCCGGCACGCCATGGGACACGTACAGATTGTGGGCAACCTACCCTTTCTCGCCTTGGTTTCAGATCTAGTCTTGGCAGTCGTGTCTCCTACAGAGCTGGGGACACCAAGACCATAATTCCACGGGATGACCAGTATGTCCCCAACGGGAAGTACATCAGACCCCCAGCAGCCACTACCAACCAGACTACAGACCCGGCCGAAAATATTCCTTCCCCTTCCATATCACAAGCACCTTCAACAAATCAGCTGCTCCTTTAGATACTTCAGAGATTGGACTGGCTTGACCGGCAGGCAAAGCGAATGGAGCACCGTAACAAGCGCCGATTTACATACCTCAAGGAGCTGATTGTTGGCAACCACCCACCTGAGGAAGAACCAGACACTCCGGACTGCACCTCACCTACCAGCACCGGGAGCCATGACGACCCCGACTGTGGAGATGCTGTTACCAGCCCCTCTTTGTTCCTGACTGATGGCACCGAGGACGGTGCCAAGCTTTAAGTGTGGGGAGGTCGGTCAGTACCTGACTCCCGAAGGTAATCTCTCTCTCTTAACACCAACATTTTAGTTTTTCTTTTGTTAGATAGAATAGATTGCATGATAATAATTGTTTGCATGTATGTTTGCTTGGTTAAAGTAATAAATTTCTTTTCAAAACTCTATTTTATAATATTTCACTAATTTAAATTGAAAAATTTGTATTAAACTTGTTTAAAGACTATAAATTGGAACATGGTTTAGTGCTAGAACACACAACCCAGTGAGATTTTGAGCCTAATTGTATAGTTACATGATTTAACCATTATTTTTATTCTTGTGTGTTCCCTTCTCTATGATTGTAATCTATATTTTGTTTTATTCTATATGTCCATTGTTTAGTGTATTTAGATGCTTGCATATGATTGAGGCCATTATTTGTTATCAGCTCACTCATCCCAAATAGCCTACCCTTTCAATCACCTTTGTTAGCCACCTTGAGCCTTTTAATCCCCATTTGTTCTATATTTTACCACATCACTAGCCTTAAGCAAAAAAATAATTAATTACCCCAATTGAATCTTTGGTTAGCTTAAGATAGAGATTGTGTGTTAATCAAGTGTGGGGAACTGTGGGAACTTGGGTTAATGAAAGTGTACAGGGTTTAAATGACAAAATATTAGAAATTTGGATACCTACTCATATGAAACCAGAAATACTAAAAGAAAAATGTGCATTGATAAGTTATGTTTACTTTTATAAAAAAAAATACCCCACAAATAAATAAATAAGGGAACAAAATTACCCCAATATTAAGTTTAATAAAAGATCAATGCATATGTGATAAAATTAAAGAAAAGTTGATGCATGAGTATGAGATAAAAAAGTGGGAATTTTGGATAGTTAGGCATTATTTTAGAAGTATATAGAGTGTGTGTGTGTTTAGGTGAGAACTTAGGTTGTTCAAGGATTCAATTTATAGCTCACTTAGCCACACATATATCCTCACCCTTATCTTAGCCCTATTACAACCTTGAAAAGACCTCATGATGTTTGCATTGGTACATTAAATATTTGTTGATTGGTTAGGTGAAGAACAAAGTTTAGAAAGCATGACTAGGGAAGACTAGAGTGGACTACCCTATACACTTGAGAGGTTAGAGTGCATACACACTACCAGTGAGGGTTCAATGCTTGATTCTATGTTCCCTGCTTTCATGAGCCATCTTCTTACAAGTTTACTTGTCCTTACTGTATTATTTGATTTAGTGGAATCTGATTTATATTTGTCTTGGAGAACTTATTTACTTTTAACCAAGTAGACAAAATCATCTTAGCATATAGTGCATTCATAGGTTGCATTTCATGAATCTTACTTTTCCCCATTTATTCTTTATATCTCCTTGAGCTTAGCATGAGGACATGCTAATGTTTAAGTGTGGGGAGATTGATAAACCACTATTTATTGGTTTATCTGGTGTTCAATTGAGTGATTTTTATCATGTCGTTGCACACTTATTCATACAAATTACATGATTTTACAATTCCCTCCTAGTTTTGTTCCATAATTGAAAACTTGCTTCCTAAGCCTTTAAATTGTATATTTTTAATCTCTCTTTATACCATTCGATGCCTTGATCTGTGCGTTAAGTGTTTTTAGGCTTATTAGGGCAGGAATTGCTTAAAGGATGGAGAGGAAGCTTGCAAAAATGGAAGGAGCACAAGAAATAGAGGAGACAACCAGCGAGGAGTGACGCACATGCATGGCTCAAGCGTGCGCGTGCCTGACGCGTACGCGTGATACGCGAAGTTGACCAGTGACGCGTACGCGTGACTGACGCGTACACATGACATGCGCTACTTGCAGAATTTGCAGAAATTACTCGGGGCAATTTTGGGCCAAGTTTGGACCCAGTTTCTGGCCCAAAAACACAGACTAGAGTCAGGGGACAAGCAGAGACTCAAGAGACATTCTCATTCGGATAGTTTTTAGATTTTAGATTGGAATCTTAGAGAAAAATCACTCTTCCTCTAGGTTTCCTTTACATTCATAGATTTCTAGTTTTATAGTTTATGCTTTTGCTTTGGATTTTGAGAAGAGTCACTACCTCCGTTGAAGTTGCTATTATTCTAGTTTGCTTCCTTATTCCTTTTCTCTTTTGATTACTTATTAACCATATTCAGATACATATGTTGCAATTTGGGATTTATTAATCCAAAGAATTATTTTTACTTCTAATTAATTTTCAAGTCCTATTTTATTTAATTTATCATGTCTTCTTGTTATATGTTTGTGAACGTTATAACCATGTCAATGGAGTTGACTCCTAACTTGACTTGGGGGTTGATTAAAAGGAGACCCTTGAGTTGGAATACTCAGGTGTTAATTTTAATTGGAAGTTGTTGGCTGGCTCTCTAGTCTCTAACTCTAATCCTTCCTTGGGGAGAGGATTAGGACCTGAGATATAGTTGGTTAGTTAGTTACTTGACTTTTCCTTCCAAAAATTGATGCGAGCGGAAATCAACCAATTTAGAGATTATAGTAAGAAATACAATGGAAGTACAGTTCTTAACCAGCAAAAATTCGCTTATCAATTTAGAAAGGGTTGTCACAAATTTTAGAATAAAATACTGGGAGTATGAATCCCAGGTCGTCTCCCAACGAGTTGACAAAAGAGTGCTATTTTATTAGTCAGGAACTTTCCGAGAATTTTTTTATTTGGAGAATGGAAAATTAAAATAATAATTAATTAAGGCAATGAAAATTAACGAGAGAATTTATATAATAAAAAAAACAGCCTTGACCGGGGGGAATGATTAATTGGAAGTTCTATCCTTGTTGGATTTTCCCAAGTGTAACATTAAGAGGATGTTGCTCTACTTAGTCATCCCTTATCTGATAAGGGAAAGTCAAGTAACTAACTAACCAACTATATCTCAGGTCCCAATCCTCTCCCCAAGGAAGGATTAGAGTTAGAGACTAGAGAGCCAGCCAACAACTTCCAATTAAAATTAACACCTGAGTATTCCAACTCAAGGGTCTCCTTTTAATCAACCCCCAAGTCAAGTTAGGAGTCTACTCCATTGACATGGATATAACGTTCACAAACATATAAGAAGAAGACATGATAAATTAAATAAAATAGGACTTGAAAATTAATTAGAAGTAAAAATAATTCTTTGCATTAATAAATCCCAAATTGCAACATACGTATCTGAACAGAGTTAATAAGTAATCAAAAGAGTAAAGGAATAAGAAAGCAAACTAGAATAATAGCAACTTCAACGGAGGTAGTGAGTCTTCTCAAAATCCAAAGCAAAAGCATAAACTATAAAACTAGAAATCTATGAATGTGAAGAAAACCTAGAGGAAGAGTGATTTTTCTCTAAGATTCCAATCTAAAATCTAAAAACTATCCGAATGAGAATGTCTCTTGAGTCTCTTCTTGTCCCCTGACTCTAGTTTGTGTTTCTGGGCTAAAAACTGGGTCCAAACTTGGCCAAAAATCGCCCCCAGCATTTTTTTGCAAATTCTGCAAGTAGTGCATGTCATGCGTACGCGTCAGTCACGCATACGCGTCACTGGTCAACTTCGCGTATCCCGCGTATGCGTCAGGCACGCGCACGCATGAGCCATGCGTGCACGTCACTCCTCGCTGGTTGTCTCCTCTATTTCTTGTGCTCCTTCCATTTTTGCAAGCTTCCTCTCCATCCTCTAAGCCATTCTTGCCCTAATAAGCCTGAAAACACTTAACACACAGATCACGGCATCGAATGGTATAAAGAGGGATTAAAAATATACAATTTAAAGGCTTAGAAAGCAAGTTTTAAATTATGGAACAAAACTAGGAGGGAATTGTAAAATCATGTAATTTGTATGAATAAGTGTGCAAGGACTTGATAAAAATCACTCAATTGAGCACCAGATAAACCGGAAGCCTATCCGATTAAATAAGGATGGACCTCCTATTTCTCATCTATGATTTGCTGATGACTTGATTCTCTTTGCTGAGGCAAACATAGATCAAGTGGCTATCATCAATAAATGTCTTGAAGCCTTTTGTATTAGCTCTGGGCAGAAAGTCAGCCTTGAGAAGACACGAGTTTTTTTCTCCAAGAATGTGGGAAATAATGTGAGAATCGAGCTCAGTGAAGCTCTCCAATTTACTAGAATGGACAATCTCAGAAAATACTTGGGAGTCCCTCTGCTTCACTGGTATGCAAAATCGTGATCGTTCATTCCTTGATAACGGTGCTGAAAATTTAATACGCACGTTCATACTCTTAGTTCATTGTCACAACTTCGCACAACTAATCAGCAAGTGCACTGGGTCATCCAAGTAATAAACCTTACGTGAGTAAGGGTCGATCCCACGGAGATTATCGGCTTGAAGCAAGCTATGGTCACCTTGTAAGTCTCAGTCAGGCGGATTCAAATGGTTATAGAGTTTTAATAATTAAAATATAATTAAAACGTAAAATAAGATAGAAATACTTATGTAATTCATTGGTGAGAATTTCAGATAAGCGTATAGAGATGCTTTTGTTCCTCCTGAACCTCTGCTTCCTCCTGTCTTCATCCAATCATTCCTACTCCTTTCCATGGCAAGCTTTATGTAGGGTATCACCGTTGTCAATGGCTACTTCCCGTCCTCTCAGTGAAAATGGTCCAAGATGCGTTGTCACCGCACGGCTAATCATCTGTCAGTTCTCGATCATACTGGAATAGGATTCAGTAATCCTTTTGCGTCAGTCACTACACCCAGCACTTGCGAGTTTGAAGCTCGTCACAGCCATCCCTTCCCAGATCCTACTCGGAATACCACAGACAAGGTTTATACTTTCCGGATGTCAAGAATGGCCGCCAATAATTCTAGCCTATACCACAAAAATTCTGATCTCACGATCAGGAGGCTAAGAGATATGCATTCAAGCTTGCTTTCATGTAGAACAGAAGTGTTTGTCAGGCACACGTTCATAAGTGAGAATGATGATGAACGTCACATAATCATCACATTCATCATGTTCTTGTGTGTGAATGAATATCTTAGAGAAGAAATAGGCTTGAATTGAATAGAAAAACAATAGTACTTTGCATTAATTCATGAGGAACAGCAGAGCTCCACACCTTAATCTATGGTGTGTAGAAACTCTACCGTTGAAAATACATTAGAACAAGGTCCAGGCATGGCCGAATGTCCAGCCTCCATAAAGGTCTAAGATAGCATAAGACTGATCAAAGATCTGACCCTTAACATGATAGTAAAAAGTTTTATTTATACTAAACTAGTTACTAGGGTTACAGAAATGAGTAAATGATGCAGAAAATTACTTCCGGGCCCACTTGGTATGTGCTTGGGCTGAGCATTGAAGCTTTCACTTGCAGAGGTCTTCCTTGGAGTTAAAGGCCAGTTTGTAACCTATTTCTGGCGTTTAACTCTGCTTTGCAACCTGTTTCTGGCGTTTAACTCCAGAATAGGGCAGAGAGCTGGCGTTGAACGCCAGTTTGCGTCGTCTAAACTCGAGCAAAGTATGGACTATTATATATTTCTAGAAATCCCTAGATGTCTACTTTCCAACACAATTGAGAGCGCGCCATTTGGACTCTTGTAGCTCCAGAAAATCTACTTTGAATGCAGGGAGGTCAGAATCCAACAGCATCTGCAGCCCTTCTTCAACCTCTGAATCTGATTTTTGCTCAAGTCCCTCAATTTTAGCCAAAAATTACCTGAAATCACAGAAAAACACACAAACTCATAGTAAAGTCTAGAAATGTGAATTTTATTTAAAAACTAATAAAAATATACTAAAAACTAACTAAATCATACTAAAAACTATGTAAAAACAATGCCAAAAAGTGTATAAATTATCCGCTCATCACAACACCAAACTTAAATTGTTGCTTGTCCCCAAGAAACTGAAAATCAAATAGGATAAAAAGAAGAGAATATACTATAAATTCCAAAATATCAATGAAACTTAGCTCTAATAAGATGAGCGGGACTAGTAGCTTTTTTGCCTCTTGAATAGTTTTGGCATCTCACTTTATCCATTGAAGTTCAGAATGATTGGTATCTATAGGAACTTAGATTTTAGATAGTGTTATTGATTCTCCTAGTTCAGTATGTTGATTCTTGAATACAGCTACTTTATGAGTCTTGGTCGTGGCCCTAAGCACTCTGTTTTCCAGTATTACCACCGGATACATACATGCCACAGACACATAACTGGGTGAACCTTTTTAGATTGTGACTCAGCTTTGCTAGAGTCCCGAATTAGAGGTGTCTAGGGTTCTTAAGCACACTCTTCTTTTTGCTTTGGACCTCGACTTTAACCGCTCAGTCTCAAGTTTTCACTTGACACCTTCATGCCACAAGCACATGGTTAGGGACAGCTTGGTTTAGCCGCTTAGGCCAGGATTTTATTTCTTTAGGACCTCCTATCCATTGATGCTCAAAGCCTTGGATCCTTTTTATTACCGTTGCCTTTTGGTTTTAAGGGCTATTGGCTTTTTGCTCTTGCCTTTTGGTTTTAAGAGCTTTTGGCTTTTTCTGCTTGCTTTTTCTTTTTCTTTCTTCTTTTTTTTTCGCCATTTTTTTTCGCAAGCCTTTGTATTCATTGCTTTTTCTTGCTTCAAGAATCAATTTTATGATTTTTTAGATTATCAATAACATTTCTCCTTGTTCATCATTCTTTCAAGAGCCAACATATTTAACATTCATAAACCACAATATCAAAAGACATATGCACTGTTCAAGCATTTATTCAGAAAACAAAAAGTATTGTCACCACATCAAAATAATTAAACTAGTTTCAAGGATGAATTCGAAACCATGTACTTCTTGTTCTTTTATTTTTAGAACAGTTTTCAATTAAGAGAGGTGATGGATTCATAGGACATTCATAGCTTTAAGACATAGACACTTAAACACTAATGATCATGTAATAAAGACACAAACATAAATAAACATGAAGCATAGTAAACAAAACACAGAGAAATAAGAACAAGGAGATTAAGGAACGGGTCCACCTTAGTGAGGGTGGCGTCTTCCTCTTCTTGAAGAACTAATGATGCTCTTGAGCTCCTCTATGTCTCTTCCTTGTCTTTATTGCTCCTCCCTCATAGCTCTTTGATCTTCTCTAATCTCATGGAGGATGATGGAGTGCTCTTGGTGCTCCATCCTTAGTTGTCCCATGTTGGAACTTAATTCTCTTAGGGAGGTGTTGATTTGCTCCCAATAGTTTTGTGGAGGGAAGTGTATCCCTTGAGGCATCTCAGGGATTTCATGGTGAGGAATTTCCTCATGCTCTTGTTGAGGTTCATAAGTGGGCTCTCTTATTTGCTCCATCCTTTTCTTAGTGATGAGCTTTTGAGATGAATCTCTCCATCTCTCATGACTCAGAGGTGGAAGCTTTTGCCTTCCCTTTCCTCTTTCTAGAGGTTTCTCTGGCCTTAAGTGTCATAAATAGTTATGGAAAAATAAAAAGCAATGCTTTTACCACACCAAACTTAGAAGGTTTGCTCGTCCTCGAGCAAAAAAAGAGAAGAGGGAGTAGAAGAAGAAGAAAAGAGATGAGATGGAGAGGTGTGAGTGGTTATGATGTGTGAAAAGGAAGGAGTGATGGTTTGAATTTGAGTGGGTGGGTGTAGGTGGGTTGTATGATGGTTTTGGACGAGTAATGGAGGTGATTGGTGGAGGTTATTTTGGGGAAGGGAGTTATGAAAAGGTGTGAAGAGGAGAGAAGAAAAGGTGGGGTAGGTGGGGATCCTGTGGGGTCCACAGATCCTGAGGGGTCAAGGACTTATCATCCCTGCTCTATTTAGGGGTGTAAACGCCCTTAGAGTGCAATCCTGGCGTTTAACGCTAGACTGCTACTTGTTTCTGGCATTAAACGCCACTTCCATGCTCTGTTCTGGCATTAAACGCCAGTCTGGTGCTTGTTTCTGGCGTTTAACGCCAGCTTGATGCCTCTTTCTGGCGTTAAACGCCAGTTTGATGCTTCTTACTGGCGTTTAAACGCCAGTTTGATGCTTCTTACTGGCGTTTAAACGCCAGTAAGCTCTTCCTCCAGGGTGAGCTATTTTTAATGCTGTTTTTCATTCTATTTTTGATTTTTCAGTAGTTTTTGTGACTCCACATGATCATCAACCTAAAAAAAACATAAAATAGAAATGGAAAATAATTAAATATAGTTAAATAACATTGGGTTGCCTCCCAACAAGCGCTTCCTTAATGTCAATAGCTTGACAGTGAGCTCTCATGGAGCCTCACGGATGATCAGAGCATTGTTGGGACCTCCCAACACCAAACTTAGAGTTTGAATGTGGGGGTTCAACACCAAACTTAGAGTTTGGTTATGGCCTCCCAACACCAAACTTAGAGTTTGACTGTGGGGGCTTTGGTTGACTCTGCAGTGAGAGAAGCTTTTCATGCTTCCTCTCCATGGTTACAGAAGGAGATCCTTGAGTCTTAAACACAAGGTTGTCCTCATTCAGTTGAAGGACCAATTCTTCTCTGTCCACATCAATCACAGCTCTTGCTGTGGCTACGAAGGGTCTTCTAAGGATGATGGATTCATCCTCTTCCTTCCCAGTGTCTAGGATTATGAAATCAGCAGGGATGTAAAGGCTTTTAACCTTTACTAGCACGTCCTCTACTAGTCCATAATCCTATTTTCTTGAGTTGTTTGCCATCTCTAATGAGATTCTGGCAGTTTGCACCTCAAAGATCCCAAGTTTCTCCATTACAAGTAGTGGCATTAAGTTTATTCCTGACCCCAGGTCACACAGAGCCTTCTCAAAGGTCATGGTGCCTATGTTACAGGGAATTAGGAATTTACCAGGATCCTATTTCTTTTGAGGTAGAGTTTGCTGAACCAAGGTATTTAGTTCCTTGATGAGCAATAGAGGTTCATCCTCCCAAGTCTCATTATCAAATAATTTGGCATTAAGCTTCATGATTGCTCCTAAATATTGAGCAACTTGCTCTTCAGCAATGTCTTCATCTTCTTCAGAAGATGAATAGTCATCAGAGCTCATGAATGGTAAAAGGAGGTTCAATGGAATCTCTATGGTCTCTAGTTGAGCCTCAGATTCCTTTGGTTCCTCAAAGAGAAACTCCTTATTGGTCCGTGAACGTCCCAGGAGGTCTTCCTCACTAGGATTCACGTCCTTCTCCTCCTCTTTGGGTTCAGCCACACCAAGTAAGGTAATGGCCTTGCACTCTCTTTTTGGATTCTCTTCTGTATTGCTTGGGAGAGTACTAGGAGGGGTTTCAGTGACTCTTTTACTCAGCTGGCCCACTTGTGCCTCCAAATTTCTAATGGAGGACCTTGTTTCATTCATGAAACTTAAAGCGGCCTTAGATAGATCAGAGACTATATTTGCTAAGCTAGATGGATTCTGCTCAGAATTCTCTGTCTATTGCTGAGTGGATGATGGAAAAGGCTTGCTATTGCTAAGCCTATTTCTTCTACCATTATTAAAGCCTTGTTGAGGCTTTTGTTGATCCTTCCATGAGAGATTAGGATGATTTCTCCATGAGGGATTATAGGTGTTTCCATAGGGTTTACCCATGCAATTCACCTCTGCTATTGTAGGGTTCTCATGATCATAAGCTTCTTCTTCAGAAGATGCCTCTATAGTACTGTTGGATGCAACTTACAATCCATTCAGACTCTGAGAAATGATATTGACTTGCTGAGTCAATATTTTGTTCAGAGCCAATATGGCATTCAGAGCATCAATCTCAAGAACTCCCTTCCTCTGAGGCATTTGAAGAGAGAACTTTTGCGTGGTCTAGAATTCAGGATAAATTCTCGTTGCAAGTATAGTTTCTAAACCAACAAAAGTCCTTTCTTACAAATGTTTTGGTTGTCACAAGTAACAAACCCCTTTAAAATTGATAACCGAAGTATTTAAAACTCGGGTCATCTTCTCAAGGAACTACAGGGAGGTGTTCTTATTATTGGTTATGAGTTTTGTAAATTGGGGGTTTTGAAAGTAAGGAACAAGTAATTTAAATGACAAGTAAAATAAATAAATAATTGTAAAATAAACTCTTGGCAAGGTATGAGAACTGAAATTCCTATCCTAGTTATCCTTATAAATGGTGATGATAATTGGTTTTAATCCCACTTAGTTAACCTTCACTAAAGCAAAGGAAAGTCAAGTGGACTAATTAGTTTGATCCTCAGGTCCTAGCCAATTCCTAAGAAAGGACTGGAGTTATTGAAGTTCAATTCAATTAGCAAAGACAACAATTATCAATCACGTTGAGTTTGATAACTCATGGGTTAACAATTACTTAACCAAGGCCAAAAGGGGAAAAGTAAACTTACTCGAATAAAAATGTCTTCAGATTGGAAGCAACAGTAACATAAATAAAAGAAAGCAATCACAAACTGAAATACCTCAAATAACATTAATTAAGAGAATCATATGTAACATGGAAGAGTTCATAAATTAAATTTAGAAAATATTTAAAAGGAACATTGAACCTGATAAAAAGAGACAATCATGAGGGCGAGAAAAATCCTAATTTCTAGTCCTAAGAGAGAGAGGAGAGAACCTCTCTCTAAAAACTACATCTAAATCATCAAAAGTGAATAATCAAATACATCTTAATGAATGGATGCATTTCCCCACTTTATAACCTCTAATCTGTGCTTTCTGGACTTGGGTCTGGGCCAAAAAGAGTTTCAGAAATTGCTGGGAGCGTTTTCTGTAATTTCTGGTGCGTGGCGTCTGTCACGCATCCGCGTGGGTCACGCGGTCACGTTATCTGGAGTTTATCTTGTCACGCGTTCGCTTCGGTCATGCGTACACGTCATCTATGTTCTGCTCATGGCGCGCGTCTGCGCCAGTCACGCGTTCACGTCGCTGCCTTTTCGCGCTGGGCATGCGACCGCGTCGTCCATGCGTTCGCGTCGCTGCCAGTTTCTTCAAAAACTCCATTTTGTGCTTTCCTTCCATTTTTGTATGTTTCCTTTCCATCCTTTAAGTCATTCCTGCCTTAGAAGATCTGAAACTACTCAACACACAAATCACAGCATCGAATGGTAATAAATGGTAATTAAAATAATTTATTTTAAAACCTAGGAAACATGTTTTTCTTATATATCACATAATAAGGAAGGGAAAGTAAAACCATGCAATTTACATGAATAAGTGGGTGCAGGATTGAATAAATCACTTAAATTAAGCATAATATATATCATAAAATATGGGTTTATCAACCTCCCCACACTTAAACAATAGCATGTCCTCATGCTAAGTCCAAGATAAAGAGTAAGGTAAGATCAAAGTGGTGGAATCTCATGCAATGCAATCTATCCTAAATGCAATTACCTGAATGAATCATGCAATTCTAATTGTTATTCACTTGTATATAAAACTTACATATAGTTAAATTAATTCACATTCTCAAGGAATCATATATGCACAGCCAAAGCCTAGATAATGTTAAAGCACTTTTACAATTGAGATGGGTAAAAATATTTTTCAAACTTGCAAGACAATTAACAATTGAAGCAGAGATATATGGTGATGAGCTATTGAACCCTCACTGGATTTTATGTTTACTCTCTAGTCACTCAGTGTTTATTGGGCTAATCACTCTATTCTTCTTTTCATCCTTACTTTCTATAACTTTGTTCTTCATCTAACTAATCAACAATTATAGAATACAGTCATACAAAAATCATGAGGTCTTTTTCAAGGTTGTAATGGGGTCAAGGTAAAGATAAGGGTATATGTATAAGGCTAAGTGAGCTAATAAGTGAATCCTTGATTAGTCTAAGATCTCACCTAACATATATATTTTGTAATTAAAAGCTTCTTAACTTTAATTTTATCCCATGTGCATTGATTCTTTTCATTTTGCAATTGGGGAATTTTCGTATCCCCTTAATTAAAAACCGAAAATAAATTTAATTTTTTAATGCACATGGTAATTCAATTGTTTTTGATTTCACATGAGCATGCTTCCCAAAATTTTTATTTTGAATATTTTTATTCTTTTTAACTTTCTACCTTTGTTTCTATCATCCATGTTCCCATAAAGTTTCCCACACTTAAAGAATACACAATTTCTATCTTAAGCTAACCAAGGATTCAACTTGGGATTTTTATTTTGTTTTTCTGCTTAAGGCTAGTAATGTGGTTTATAGAACAAGAGGGAATTAAAAAGCTCAAGGGGGCTAACAAGGGTGATGTAAAAGGTAGGCTAATTTGGGATAAGTGAGAAAAAATTCAAATGATGGCCTCAATCATCTTTTAGTATGTATCTATACTCTATAATTGGACATATAGATTAAAACAAAGTAAAGAACACCAAAATGAAAAAGAAGGGAAAGACACACAAGAATAAAAATTATGGTTTGAATGTAACCATACAATTAAGCTCAAAACTCACAGGCTGTGTGTTCTCTAGCTCAAAAATCATATATCAGTTATACATGTCATGCAAGTAAAAATTAAGAGTTCCCATTATTCTCAATGTAAAATTTTTTTGGGTGGCTTTAAAGTTTTAGTGTTTCTCCTTGAAGAAATGTTGTTAACTAACTAACATGTAATGCTATATATACAAGGTGTGTGGATTGTTTTGATTATGTTAAAGTCTCTAGTTTACTTCCTTTTTATTTTCAATTTAAACCAAACAATCATATGCTAAAAGGGTAAACTATACTAATTAATCCACATATTCTATAACTAATAAGTTTAGAATTGCAAACTAAACTAACTGGCTAAGGTATAAACTAAAGTGCAAAATGCGGAAATAGAGTAAAAATACAGCAAAAGAACAGTGTGCAAGAACTGAAAAGTAGAAATAAAGATAAAAATATAGAAAAATAAACAAAATGAGATAAAAAGAGTCTGTAGTGGTTCACCAAAAAGATATGCCAGGGATGGCTACCTCCCCACACTTAAAATAAAGCATCGTCCTCGATGCTCACTCAAGCTGGGTGTGAGGAAGTGTCATCACCGGAAGGATGGGCTGCTGGAGTCTCTGTGGTGGCCTGAGGGTCTACGGACTGGATGAAGGTAGGAGGATCTGTCTGCTGCAGAAGAGGCTCTAACTAGATGCGAATCTCTGGATCTACGGCCTGAATCTGGTGTGGCTCCTCCTGCTGTAGCGCAGCCTGCTCTGAGCCTGCCTGCTCGGCCTCTCTCTGTGCATGGGTCTCCTCTTCATGCTCCTCTGCCTCCTCCTCAGATGGCTCTGATGGTGTGTCAGGCTCGGAGGGGAAGTCGCTGCCAGATCGGATCATCATCTTGAGGTGCTCATAGCGTCGCTTATTGCGACGCTCAGATATCTCATATCGCCGCTTGTTGCGGCGCTCCATCTGGTCCAGCTGTTGGAATAAGTGGTGCACGAGGTGGTAAACGGGCTCTGAGGCAGGTGGAGGTGCAGTGGGTGGGGCTGGTGTGTAACAACCCTAATTTTCGAGTATGCGAGATCTTTTCTGAAGACACGGATTTCTCCAGAAGATCAGTAAAGGGAACACCTCTTCTGTATCATCAAGCATCTCAATCCTCATTTTCATTATATTATCTTTAATTCAGGACCTTAGTGGAGACAAGCCCGACAACGCAATCGCGAAGAACCTTGTTTTTGAACCGTATTGGTTAGGAGTTTTGATCCTGTTTTTCATAAATAGTCTCTGTTTGACGAACCGGACTTGATTCATGAAAGAAGATAGATAATAGTATAATATTATCATTATATGAGTATTAGAAGCTGCTAGAATGATATTATAAGGTTACCTGGTCTGTTTTAGTTAAAAACAAGAAATCGGTTTAACCGAGTTCATAATTTACTAGTGCAGCTTAGCACCAGCACTCTCTGATGACTTTAGCAATGCTAAGGCCTCATTGTACATGTTTTATTCTCATAATAAATATGTTACTAGTGTCATTTATGCTAGTAGCTCAGAAAATAATTTTTAGAGATGTTTTTACAAGTGTTTCGATACACCTAGTTTTAGTAGTTTTACACCAGAGATATTTTAATATTATTTTAACCAACCTCCAAGCCAACCAATCACAACTCACCTTACACCCCCAAAAAACTCCAAGGCTGGTCATTTACTCCCTTTGGCCGAAATTGGAAGGAGAGAAAAGAGAGAAAACTTCATGAACACTTAATCTTCAAAGCTTGATTTCTTCTGAACCAAAACTCAAATCAAAACTCCGATTTCACCAAAATGATCCTCTCTTCTTCCTCTACATAACCATGTAACTTATCAAGGCTAGAAATAAGGCTAGATGGCTGTCCCTTTCCCATTTGAATTCGGTTTTCAAGGAAACATGCTTAAACATGTGTTTTCTTGATGTTCTTCCTTAGGAATCATGCTTAACTTGACTTGAGGGCCAAGAAACGTTAATTTCCAGCAACTCTAAGGTGAGAAATCCCTTCCTAACATGCTGAGAGAGATTTGGTCAGTTGAAGATTTTTGGATTTAAAGTTGTTCTTGATGTGATTTAGGAGGAAAAAGTGCTAAAGGACCACCTGAAAGATTAACTGAATTAGGAGCAGCAAAACCAGGTAGGGTTTGACGAATTTAATCTTGATTGATTGTGTTTGAGCTGTGTGATTATGATATGGTTTGGCTGTGCTTTAAATTGATTTTTTGTATAAGTAATTCTTGTTGAAATTTTGGTGAAAGTTTGATGAAATTTGATGAAATTCACGTTATGAATGTGTGTTCTTATGGCTGCGGGAAATCGAAACCCTAGAGCTTAAATTGGGGTTAAATTTGTGTTTAAATCATGTGTAAAAGATGGGGTTTTAGTGGCTGCTAATTTATTATGAATTATGGTAAAAATCGGTTGCTGAAAAGACTAAAAAATGGGTAAAAACAGAGAAAGAATCTGAAGAATTTACGAAGAACACGAAGAACACTTTGAGTGTGGTGAAGAAAATTGAAGAACACCTTTTAGATCTTAGAAAGGGCAAGGAAGTAATTATTTTGGTGTTTGAGGGGTTATTTGGTAATTTCTAAAAGTTAGGGTGGTTAAAGTAGAAATATTAAAAGTTACGGGTGGTAAAAAGTGAATTTTAAAGGTTAAAGGTAAAGATAAGGTAATTTTCGAAAATTTAATGATAAAATAATAAATGATAATAAAATATTAAATAATAATATTTAATAAAAAATAATATTTTAATAAAAATAATAAAATAATGTGGAAAAGGCGGTTTTTTGTAAAAGTTTTAGAAAGACAACTTTAAGCGCAGAATCTCATAATTACCTTCATAAAACACTTAGGGAGTGGTAATAACATATTAGTGAGGCAAAGATAAAGGAAAGATAAGAAGTTAAAGAAGAGATAAAAATCAAAGAAAAAGTCTATAAGGTTTTAATAACAGAAAAAAAATAGACAGAAATTAGTGAACGAACTAGGGCAACATAGTTAGTCCTTGAGTTGCGACTAGGGTTAGGTATTATATGAAAAGTTAAACTATTTCAGTATAGACTTATTGAACCTATACTTGGGACAGGCTAACTATTCATACCGAAATTTACATAAGCTTTAAATACATACGTTAAGCAGAGAAAAGAGTAACCAGAGCAGAGTAAAGAGATACAGAGAACAGAGTAACCAGAGTAGAGAAAAGAGATCAAGAGAAAAGATGAATTTGATAAAGAGAAATGGTTTGAGTTAAGATGTTGTAAAAGTAAAAGCTGTAAAGTTTGTATAGTATGATTGAACAGAGAAAGAAAGAGGTACTGTATGAGAATGATAATGAATGATGATAATGAGAATGATTATGTAAGAATCTGCTGAAGAAAGGCAGTCAGATAGATGGTGGTACGACCACTGAGAGTGCTTTCCTGGGATACTTAGCTATAATGTTATTCTGTAAGTCAGAGGACTCTTATAGAGGTATCGAGAAAATACATAACTAGCATATGCTCCTGTAAGTCAAAGGATTCTTATAGTGAGTGTATGTGTGTGTGTGCTCCTGTAAGTCAAAGGACTCTTACAGTGAGTGTGTTGGTAAGACTAGCTCTGCCCTGCAGGTCAATGGACTCTTGCAGTGGGTTGCTAGTGCCGCCATGCAAGTCAAAGGACTCTTGCAGTGGTTTGCCCCGCAAGTCAAAGGACTCTTGCGATGAGTGTTGCCAACAGGGAAGCCTTACCTGGTCAAAGGACTCCGGGTAACGTCGAGAGCGGGTATGTAACCGACAAATGAGCTCATTACCTGCACTAGGGCTAGACATGCATCATTCCTGTCTGCGCGTCATTCTCTGTTGCATTCCTTTCTGTGTGTGGTCTATTTCTTTATGTTTGTCTGCTTGCATGCTATTTCTGTGTTTTATTTTCTTGTATTCTTTTGTTTGTATTCTGCTTTCTGTTGTCTCTACTTTCTCTTTCTATCTTTATCTTCAGTTTATTGCTTTGCTATATTATGTTATTTGTCTGCTAATCGACCCCAAATAAACGAACATAACTAATAACCCTGGCCCTACTAAGAACTCCCCAGTTCTTACCCCTTCTCTCTCCCTTCCCCCTTCAGATAGAAGCATGAGTACCCTTCCGTAGTTCGTTGATGATGGTTCTGCAAAGAGGTTTCTGCTCTAGATAGTCTTCTGAGTCTAGGGTGAATCTTGTTCTCAGTTTACATGTATATACTGTGAGACCAGCTAATGTCTGTACCCCGTTTGTACGTGAACTTTAAGCTAAATCCTGTGTACGAGACTCCTGTTGTGTGGCTACTTGATGAGGTACCAGAGAGACATCATATGGCAATGACTGATCGTGCAGAGGAGTAGTAGATGGTGTTCCACCTTGTGATGACGTTCCACCTGACTTGAGTTTTGAAGACTTAGAATGTACTTTCCTTCGCTTTAGTAGTTTAGAGGGACTAGGTGAGTATAGAGTCTAGGCCAACCTAGGTGCTAGCTTAGGGACCTCTTGGACAGGTCAGGACCTGGGATGTTGTATGTATATATATGTATATAGATATTATTTAGCTATATCTAGGGGTGTTCTAACTAACAGTCTATAGTCTAACAAAGGCTGAATCACCGAATGTTGTCAACTAATTGTGATGTATTTATGAGTGGTTATTTATAACTATTTTATCTGTTATTATTTGTGAATTGATTATAAATGATTCTGTTTACTAATTCAAACGTTTTCAAAAAAAAAATACCTCGCTAACTAACTACGCTTTTAACAACGAGTCAGGCTCATGTAATAAATAATAGATAATAATTAGGATGACAAATTGGTAGCGCTCAGTTTTCGATATGTCCTAGGCATACTGAAAATTGGGCCGTTACAATTTGGTATCAGAGCAGTTCGTTTCCGGTAGAGCCTGGAAAGTTGTCTGACTATGCTCCATTGCATACTCTGCTTGTGTGTCTCATGCTGTTAGGGTATCTTTAAGATACATTAGGCATGAATGTCTATGAGTGCTCATTTTAGGAATGTTCGTGCTTAACTTAAGATATTAAGACTGATCACCTTAATGTTGATTGTTTGGTGCGGATAGGACCTTAATGACTACGAATAGGCATAGTTTAATCGAGCTCCGAACGACGAATCGACGTGAGCCACAGCTATCTTCATAGCTGTTATGATCTTCATGGCTATGGCTGTGTGAGATTTGGATGCTATAAGGAATGGACCGATCTCTTCGTCAGGATGGATTGAAGGAAATAGACCGCTTAAAGATGGATTTCTTGCACGCGGCTAAAATTTTGAGGGCAAAATTTTCTTTTAGGAGGGTAGAATGTAACAACCCTAATTTTTGAGTACGCAAGATCTTTTCTGAAGACATGGATTTCTCCAGAAGATCAGTAAAGGGAACACCTCTTCTGTATCATAAAGCATATCAATCCTCATTGTCATTATATTATCTTTAATTCAGGACCTTAGTGGAGACAAGCCCGACAACGCAATCGCGAAGAACCTTGTTTTTGAACCGTATCGGTTAGGAGTTTTAATCCTGTTTTTCGTATGTAGTCTCTGTTTGACGAACCAGACTTGATTCATGAGAGAAGATAGATAATAGTATAATATTATCATTATATGAGTATTAGAAGCTACTAGAATGATATTATAAGGTTACCTGGTCTGTTTTAGTTAAAAACAAGAAATCGGTTTAACCGGGTTCACAGTTTACTAGTGCAGCTTAGCACCAGCACTCTCTGATGACTTTAGCAATGCTAAGGCCTCATTATACATGTTTTATTCTCATAATAAATATGTTACTAGTGTCATTTATGCTAGTAGCTCAGAAAATAATTTTTAGAGATGTTTTTACAAGTGTTCCGATACACCTAGTTTTAGTAGTTATACACCAGAGATATTTTAATATTATTTTAACCCACCTCCAAGCCAACCAATCACAACTCACCTTACACCCCCAAAACACTCCAAGGCTGGTCATTTACTCCCTTTGGCCGAAATTGGAAGGAGAGAAAAGAGAGAAAACTTCATGAACACTTAATCTTCAAAGCTTGATTTCTTCTGAACCAAAACTCAAATCAAAACTCCGATTTCACCAAAATGATCCTCTCTTCTTCCTCTACATAACCATGTAACTTATCAAGGCTGGAAATAAGGTTAGATGGCTGTCTCTTTCCCATTTGAATTCGGTTTTCAAGGAAACATGCTTAAACATGTGTTTTCTTGATGTTCTTCCTTAGGAATCATGCTTAACTTGACTTAAGGGCCAAGAAACGTTAATTTCCAGCAACTCTAAGGTGTAAAATCCCTTCCTAACATGCTAAGAGAGATTTGGTCAGTTGAGGATTTTTAGATTTAAAGTTGTTCTTGATGTGATTTAGGAGGAAAAAGTGCTAAAAGACCACCTGAAAGTGTAACTGAATTAGGAGCAGCAAAACCAGGTAGGGTTTGACGAATTTAATCTTGATTGATTGTGTTTGAGTTGTGTGATTATGATATGGTTTGGCTGTGCTTGAAATTGATTGTTTGTATGAGTAATTCTTGATGAAAATTTGGTAAAAATTTGATGAAATTCGATGAAATTCACGCTATGAATGTGTGTTCTTATGGCTGCGGGAAATCGAAACCCTAGAGCTTAAATTGAGGTTCAATTTGTGTTTAAATCATGTGTAAAAGATGGGGTTTTAGTGGCTGCTAATTTATTATGAATTATGGTAAAAATCGGTTGCTGAAAAGACTGAAAAATGGGTAAAAACAGAGAAAGAATCTGAAGAATTTACGAAGAACACGAAGAACACTTTGAGTGTGGTGAAGAAAATTGAAGAACACCTTTTAGATCTTAGAAACGGCAAGGAAGTAATTATTTTGGTGTTTGAGGGGTTATTTGGTAATTTCTAAAAGTTAGGGTGGTTAAAGTAGAAATATTAAAAGTTACGGGTGGTAAAAAGTGAATTTTAAAGGTTAAAGGTAAAGATAAGGTAATTTTCGAAAATTTAATGATAAAATAATAAATGATAATAAAATATTAAATAATAATATTTAATAAAAAATAATATTTTAATAAAAATAATAAAATAATGTGGAAAAGGAGGTTTTTTGTAAAAGTTTTAGAAAGACAACTTTAAGCGCAGAATCTCATAATTACCTTCATAAAACACTTAGGGAGTGGTAATGACATATTAGTGAGGCAAAGATAAAGGAAAGATAAGAAGTTAAAGAAGAGATAAAAATCAAAGAAAAAGTCTGTAAGGTTTTAATAACAGAAAAACAGACAGAAATTAGTGAACGAACTAGGGCAACATAGTTAGTCCTTGAGTTGCCACTAGGGTTAGATATTATATGAAAAGTTAAACTATTTCAGTATAGACTTAATGAACCTATACTTGGGACAGGCTAACTATTCATACCGAAATTTACATAAGCTTTAAATACATACGTTAAGCAGAGAAAAGAGTAATCAGAGCAGAGTAAAGAGATACAGTGAACAGAATAACCAGAGTAGAGAAAAGAGATCAAGAGAAAAGAGTAATTTGATAAAGAGAAATGGTTTGAGTTAAGATGTTGTAAAAGTAAAAGCTGTAAAATTTGTATAGTATGATTGAACAGAGAAAGAAAGAGGTACTGTATGAGAATGATAATGAATGATGATAATGAGAATGATTATGTAAGAATCTGCTACAGAAAGGCAGTTGGATAGATGGTGGGACGACCACTGAGAGTGCTTTCCTGGAATACTTAGCTATAATGTTATTCTGTAAGTCAAAGGACTCTTACAGAGGTATCGAGAAAATACACAACTAGCATATGCTCCTGTAAGTCAAAGGATTCTTACAGTGAGTGTATGTGTGTGTGTGCTCCTGTAAGTCAAAGGACTCTCACAGTGAGTGTGTTGGGCAGACTAGCTCCGCCATGCAAGTCAAAGGACTCTTGCAGTGGGTTGCTAGTGCCGCCATGCAAGTCAAAGGACTCTTGCAGTGGTTTGCCCCGTAAGTTAAAGGACTCTTGCGATGGGTGTTGCCAACAGGGAAGCCTTACCTGGTCAAAGGACTCTGGGTAACGTCGGGAGCGGGTATGTAACCGACAAATGAGCTCATTACCTGCACTAGGGCTAGACATGCATCATTCTTGTCTGCACGTCATTCTTTGTTGCATTCCTTTCTGTGTGTGGTCTATTTCTTTATGTTTGTCTGCTTGCATGCTATTTCTGTGTTTTATTTTCTTGTATTCTTTTATTTGTGTTCTGCTTTCTGTTGTCTCTACTTTATCTTTCTATCTTTATCTTCTCTTTATTGCTTCGCTATATTATGTTATTTGTCTGCTAATCGACCCCAAATAAATGAACATAACTAATAACCCCGGTCCTACTAAGAACTCCCCAGTTCTTACCCCTTCTCTCTCCCTTCCCCCTTCAGATGGAAGCATGAGTACCCTTCCGTAGTTCGTTGATGATGGTTCTGTAAAGAGGATTCTGCTCTAGATAGTCTTCTGAGTCTAGGGTGAATCTTGTTCTCAGTTTACATGTATATACTGTGAGACCAGCTAATGTCTGCACCCCATTTGTACATGAACTTTAACCTAAATTCAGTGTACGAGACTCCTGTTGTGTGGCTACTTGATGAGGTACCAGAGAGACTTCATATGGCAATGACTGATCGTGCATAGGAGTCGTAGATGGTGTTCCACCTTGTGATGACGTTCCACCTGACTTGAGTTTTGAAGACTTAGAATGTACTTTCCCTCGCTTTAGTAGTTTAGAGGGACTAGGTGAGTATAGAGTCTAGGCCAGCCTAGGTGCCAGCTTAGGGACCTCTTGGACAGGTCAGGACTTGGAATGTTATATATATATATTATTTAGCTATATCTAGGGGTGTTCTAACTAACAGTCTATACTCTAACAAAGGCTGAATCACCGAATGTTGTCAAATAATTGTGATGTATTTATGAGTGGTTGTTTATAACTATTTTATCTGTTATTATTTGTGAATTGATTATAAATGATTCTGTTTATTAATTCAAACGTTTTCAAAAAAAAAAGTACCTCGCTAACTAACTATGCTTTTAACAACGAGTCAGGCTCATGTAATAAATAATAGATAATAATTAGGATGACAAATTGGTAGTGCTTAGTTTTCAGTATGTCCTAGGCGTACTGAAAATTGGGTCGTTACATGGTACAGCAGTGGAAGAAGAAGGGGCAGCTGAAGGCGTGGATGTCTCATCAGAAGCAGTAAGGAATGGGGGTCTGTAGCCTAAAGCCAGAAACTTTTTACTGTGAGGAATGATCTTCTTGCAGTCTGCAGTAGGTGGCTTTTCATCAGCAAGCTCCCAAGGCACGTCAGCTCGACGGCCTAGCTAGGTGATCAGATATGGGAACGGGAGGGTGCCTCTGACATGGACCCTGGCCATAAAGTGCCGGATGAATCGTGGCAGATATAGGTCCTTACCCTCCAGCACACACCAGAGAAAGGTGATCATAGTGGCAGGCGGCTCCGTTTCATGAGTGCTCGGCATAACAAAGTTGCTCAGTATCTGGTGCCAAAGCCGAGCCTCATCATTCAGATACATCAGCTTGATTCCTTTAGGCATTGTGGTGTTCTTACCCATGACCCATGGGACAGTCGGATCAAGGGCTATCCTCTGCTTGACAGCATCCCAGTCAAATCTCATAAAGCGTATGTCCTCTTCAGCCTTTTGGTAACCGTCAGGCTGATCTGACTTAGGCTGAAGGCACAGAATATCCTCAATGGCCTCTTCAGTGACCAGTATCTGTTTCCCTCTAAGGTGCTCTGCATCCAGGGAAGTCTTGAAATAGTTGCAGTAAAACTCTCTTACCCAGGAAGCATTCACCTCTGTCAAGTTTCTCTCCAAGAAGAACCAGCCTCTTTGTTTGATCTGATCAGAAGTGTACTGCTGTAGTTCTTCTGGAATTTTCAGAGTCCTTTTCAGGTACAGGTTCCTGGAGGTGGCAAACACTGGATACTTCAACTCACAGTATCTGTTTGCAAATTTAATGGGATCATTGACAGGGAGGAGCTGGTCAGCCTTCTCCTGCGGGGTAAAGTGCTTTTCCCGCCAAGAGTCATCATGCATAATGTCCAGGATAGACATAGAGGATTCACCTCTTTTTCGTTTCCTAGTTGTTGCCTTTCCTTTTCCTTTTCGTTGAGGGTCAAACATCCTAAAAAATAAAAATCTAGGATATAATAAAAACAGGAAAATAAGTAGGCAAATAACAAGATAAGCACATAGTGGCAAAGGAGGAGTAGAATTATGAAATGAGTTGAATAATTGTGCATTTTGGATTGTTTCGGAGTTAAAAGCTGAGATGAGAAATTACAGTCCAAAATATGTTATAAGTAGAACACATGTTAATTAGGAAAAACAATAATCATGCTATGAGTTAAAAAGTTGAAGGAGTTAGTAAAAAGGGCAAAGGGAGAAGTGAGAAAGTTAAAATTTGGTGAAAAGTGAAAAAGTGGGAAGCAGTAAGTTAGGAGAAAGAAAGTTAAAGTAAGTGGCATTGAGAATTGTTTCCTAAGTAACAAGAAATTCATAAATTTAAAGACTAGTCAACTCATATTCAAAAATATCAGGTTATTGATGATGATTCAGAAAGATATAAAAATAGCAAAAATTTAAAATTGAATCATCAAAAGTGCAATTTATTAACCAGGAAATCGAAAAGAATAAGAATGCTGGCCCGTGCATTTATGAAGTGGTTTGGGAAAAGCTAAGTAATGCCAAATTCAAATTGCCAAAACCAAAACATGAATGAAAATAAAAATAATTTACAGAAAATTGGGCAGCATTCTGGAAAAAATTGGATGTTCTTGGGTAATAAACAGCAAGAAAAATAGTTCATATAAATTAAAATAAAGCTGCAATTACATATACGGAATATGAACATGAAAGAGCAGTGTAAAAAGCAGCATGAAACAGTAAAGAACAGCATATGAACAGTATTAACATCACAGCAACATCAGAATTGCAAAATTGATAAAAGAAGAAGTATGAACAGCGTAATTATCAGGCCTAAATCCACTAACCACATCCTAGCTACCTAACCACCTAGAATCCACTACAAAAATGCATCTCTAACTAGCCTAATATTAAACATAAACTGAAAAATGTGCAACTAACTACGAATGAAAGAAAAGTGGCGTTCGGCGGAACCTGGTGGTTAGAGGCACAAGTATGGAACCAAGAGAGGTGGTAGGAGTGAGGTGGTGCTGGCGGCAATGCGGCGGTGACGTAGGGCGGCGCAGCGGCGAACCGTGGATGGCGCGGCGGTGGGTGACTGTTCGGTGGTAGGGGTTTCGAGTTGGGGGAATGGTGGAGAGGGGATTAAGGAGGAGGGAAGGGAGGGGGTGAGGGTGTTGGTGGTGGGAGGCGCGGCGGTGATGGCGCGGTGGCAGTGGCTGGCCGCAGGGATGAGGGGCAGTGGCGGAGTGGGGGAAAGAAAAGGGAGGAGAGGGGGAGGGGGTGTGGGTGGTGTCGTGGTCGTGGCTGGGTGGTTGAGGGTGCTGTGGCGGTTGGAGGTGATCGGCTGGGAGTGGTGGTGGTTGGGGGGTGGGTTGCAGAGAAGAAAGGAAGAAGAAGGGGAATGGGGGGGAGGGCGCGACGGGTAGGGTTTTGCTTTACTGGGGGTTAGTGAATTTGAATCCACGCGAACGCGTGGGGCACGTGGTCACGTGGCTAGGGTGGAATGGGGTTGACGCGATCGCGTGAGTGACGCGATCACACGGAATGGGTGAAAGGATGAATGACGCGGTCGCGTGAGGCATGCGACCGCGTCGCTGGAAATTGTGCTAAACGCACAATTCCAGCATCGTTTCAGCGCAACTCTCTGTCTCCATTGGGGTGCCATAATATCCACGCGACGCGAACGCGTCGCTCACGCTTTCGCGTGGGATGAGTGTTTGTGCAAATGACGCGCTCGCGTGATGAATGCGAATGCGTGAGCCGTTTTGTGCTAAACGCATAACAACCGCACGATTCTAGCCCAGATTTCTGGGCGTTGGATTTTTACGCCGATTTCCAGATCATGCATTTGCGTGAGTAACGCGGGCGCGTGGGAGATGTTTTTCTTAACTAACGTGATCGCATTAGCAATGCGGTCGCGTCGCACGCCTTCCCTTTTTTATATATATGCAAGTATGCAATGCTAATGCAAATGCTATGAATAACATCCAGGTTCAATAAAAATAATATAACATAAAATCAAACAGTACGAAATAAAGATTGAAAAAGAAACGACCATACCATGGTGGGTTGTCTCCCACCTAGCACTTTTAGTTAAAGTCCTTAAGTTGGACATTAGATGAGCTTCCTTTTATGGTGGTTTATGCTTAAATTCATCCAGAAATCTCCACCAATGTTTGGAATGCCAACAGCCTCCGGGTCCCAAACTAGGCATGTGAAGCCTTTGAGAAGCTTTAAACAGGTTCTCAGGCTCTCGGGGTGACGAATGTCAGAATAGATTCTAGGATCCCAAACTTTGCTTTTAAATCCACCTTTTTCTTGATCTATATGCTTCCATCGGGGCGGTTTAGAAATTGTATTCTCACCAAGATGACCAAACGTCTTCCGTGACCATGCAATTGAACTTGATACCAATCCTTGCACTTCGAATTGAAGCGTGGAACCTTATTGAATCTTGTACACCAGCTCTGAGTACGAGCCGTTTCCTTCTTACTCTTAAAGCCGCAGAGAGCTCTAAGCTGGCTGATGAGCGGATAATTTATACGCTTTTTGGTATTATTTTTACATAGTTTTTAGTATAATTTAGTTAGTTTTTAGTATATTTTTATTAGTTTTTAAATAAAAATTACATTTCTGGACTTTACTATGAGTTTGTGTGTTTTTCTATGATTTCAGGTATTTTCTGGCTGAAATTGAGGGACTTGAGCAAAAATCAGATTCAGAGGTTGAAGAAGGACTGCAGATGCTGCTGGATTCTGACCTCCCTGCACTCAAAGTAGATTTTCTGGAGCTACCGAACTCCAAATGGCGCGCTCTCAATTGCGTTGGAAAGTAAACATCCAGGGATTTCCAGTAATATATAATAGTCCATACTTTTCCCGAGTTTAGACGACGCAAACTGGCATTCAACGCCAGTTCCATGCTGCATTCTGGAGTTAAACGCCAGAAACAGGTTGCAAAGTGGAGTTAAACGCCAGAAACAGGTTACAAAGTGGCGTTCAACTCCAAGAGAAGCCTCTACACGTGTAAAGCTCAATGCTCAGCCCAAGCACACACAAAGTGGGCCCACCGGAAGTGGATTTCTGCATCATCTACTTATCTCTGTAAACCCTAGTAACTAGTTTAGTATAAATAGGACTTTTTACTATTGTATTTACATATTTAGTTTCATCTTTAGATCACGTTTGGGGGCTGGCCTCTCCGCCATTCCTGGACCTTCATCACTTATGTATTTTCAACGGTAGAGTTTCTACACACCATAGATTAAGGTGTGGAGCTCTGCTGTTCCTCATGGATTAATGCAAAGTACTACTGTTTCTCTATTCAATACAAACTTATTCTGCTTCTAAGATATTCATTTGCACTTCAATGGGAATGTGATGATCGTGACAATCATCATCATTCCCAACTTATGAACGCGTGCCTGACAACCACTTCCGTTCTAACTTAGATTGAATGGGTATCTCTTGGATATCTAATACAGGGGACCGAGTCCGAGATATTAGAATCTTCGTGGTATAAGTTAGAACCCATGGATGGCCATTCCTGAGATCCGGAAAGTCTAAACCTTGTCTGTGGTATTCCGAGTAGGATCTGGGAAGGGATGGTTGTGACGAGCTTCAAACTCGCAAGTGCTGGGCGTAGTGACAGACGCAAAAGGATCAATGGATCCTATTCCAGTATGATCGAGAACCGACAGATGAATAGCCGTGCTTTGACAGAGCATCTTGGACTATTTTCACTGAGAGGACGGGAAGTAGCCATTGACGACGGTGATGCCCAACATACAGCTTGCCATGGAAAAGAGTAGGAATGATTGGATGAAGACAGCAGGAAAGCAGAGGTTCAGGAGGAACGAAAGCATCTCTATACGCTTATCTGAAATTCTCACCAATAAATTACATAAGTATCTCTATCCCAGTTTATATTTTATTTATGTTTTTATTATCAATTCACCATACCCATTTGAATCTGCCTGACTGAGATTTACAAGGTGACCATAGCTTGCTTCAGGCCGACAATCTCCGTAGGATCGACCCTTACTCACGTAAGGTTTATTACTTGGACGACCCAGTGCACTTGCTGGTTAGTTGTGCGAAGTTGTGATAAAGAGTTGAGATTACAATTGTGCATACCAAGTTGTTGGCGCCATTGATGATCACAATTTTGTGCACCAAGTTTTTGGCGCCGTTGCCGGAGATTGTTCGAGTTTGGACAACTGACGGTTCATCTTGGTGCTCAGATTAGGTAATTTTATTTTATTTTTAAGCTTTTTACTTTTATTTATTTTTGAAAAAAAATAAATAAATATTTTCAAAAATATATTTTCCTTCAGAACTTTTAAGAATGAATTCTAGTGTTCCATGAAGCATGTTGAAGCCCGGCTGGCTGTAAAGCCATGTCTAATTCTTTTGGACTGGGGCTTCCACTTATCAGTATATGAAGTTGGATGAAGTATCAGCTGTTGTATGCCTGATAGGTATCTTCTAAAGCTTGGTTGGCCATTGGCCATGTCTAGTGTTTTGGACCGGAGCTTTCAATGAAAGCTTGGCTGGCTAGTGAGCCATGTCTAATTCCTGGACTGGAGCTTTAGACTAACATTGCAGATTCCTGGAATTCCTATTAAAAATTTTGGAATCCTTATTTTATTTTTCAAAATAATTTTTGAAAAAGCCAAAAATTAAAAAAAATCATAAAACCAAAAATAATTTTTTGTTTCTTGTTTGAGTCTTGTGTCAAGTTTTAAGTTTGGTGTCAATTGCATGTTTATCTCTTTCTTGCATTTTTCAAAAACTCATGCATATGTTCTTAATGATCTTCAAGTTGTTCTTGGTAAGTCTTCTTGTTTGATCTTTAAATTTTAATATTGTGTCTTTTCTTGTTTTTCATATGCATTCTTGAATTATTAGTGTCTAAAGTTTGAAAATTTCTAAGTTTGGTGTCTTGCATGTTTTTCTTTTCTTGAAAATTTTCAAAAATAAGTCTTGATGTTCATCTTGATCTTCAAAGTGTTCTTGGTGTTCATCTTGACATTCAAAGTGTTCTTGCATGCATCATGTGTTTTGATTCATAATCTTCATGTTTTGAGTCTTTTTGTTGTTTTTCTTTTTCATCATTAAAAATTCAAAAAATCAAAAAAATATCTTTCCCTTTTTCTTCTCATCAAATTCGAAAATTTGAATTGACTTTTTCAAAAATTTTTAAAATCTTGTTATTTCTTATGAGTCAAATCAAATTTCAATTTTAAAATTCTATCTTTTTCAAATCTTTTTCAAAAATCAAATCTTTTTCATTTTTCTTTCATAATTTTGAAATTTTCAAAATTTATTTTCAAAATATTTTTCTTATTTTTATTTCATATTTTCGAAATTAATGCTAAAAATTAATATGATTGATTCAAAAAAATTTTAGTTTGTTACTTGCCTAGTAAGAAAGATTCAACCTTTAAACTCTAGAATCATATCTTTATAGTTTCTTGTTAGTCAAGTAATCAACTTTCGTTTCAAAATCAAATCTTTTTAAATTTCTTTTTCAAATCTTTTTCAAATTAAGTTTCAATCATATCTTTTTCAAAATTAATTTCAAAATCTTTTCTAACTTCTTTTCTAACGTCTTATCTTTTCAAAATTAATTTTCAAATCCTTTTCTTTTTGTAATCCTATCTTTTTGTTTTAATCATATCTTTTTCAAAACTACCTAACTAACTCTCTCTCTCTAATTTTCGAAAATCCCTTCTTCTTTTTCAAAAATTCCTTTTTAATTAATTAATTGTTTTAAATTTAATTTAATTTTATTTTTTTTTAATTTTCGAATTTTAATTCTAATTTTAATTAAAAACAAAAATAATTTTCTTTTCTTTTTATTTAATTTTCGAAATTATCTCCCCCTCATCTCTTTCTAATTATTTTATTTATTTACTAACACTTCTCTTCATCTAAAAATTCGAACCCTCTCTTCCTCCTGCTGTTCGAATTTCTTTTCTTCTACTCACATAAAGGAATCTCTATACTGTGACATAGAGGATTCCATATTTTCTTTGTTATTTCCTTCTTTGCCATATGAGCAGGAACAAGGATAAGAACATTCTTGTTGAGGCTGATCCTGAACCTGAAATGACTCTGAAGAGGAAGCTAAGGGAAGCTAAAGCACAACTCTGGAGAAAATCTGACTGAAATTTTCGAAAAAGAAGGAGACATGGCCAAAAATAATAACAATGAAAGGAAGATGCTTGGTGACTTTACTGCACCCAATTCCAATTTACATGGAAGAAGCATCTCAATTCATGCCATTGGAGTAAACAATTTTGAGCTGAAACCTCAACTAGTTTCTCTGATGCAACAGAACTGCAAGTTTCAAGGACTTCCATCTGAAGATCCTTTTCAGTTCTTAACTGAATTCTTGCAGATCTGTGATACTATTAAGACCAATGGGGTTGATCCCGAGATCTACAGGCTTATGCTTTTCTCGTTTGCTGTAAGAGACAAAGCTAGAGTATGGTTGGACTCTCAACCTAAAGATAGCCTGAACTCTTGGGATAAGCTGGTCACGGCTTTCTTAGCCAAGTTCTTTCCTCCTCAAAAGCTTAGTAAGCTTAGAGTGGATGTTCAGACCTTCAAACAAAAGGAAGGTGAATCCCTCTATGAAGCTTGGGAGAGATACAAGGAACTGACCAAAAAGTGTCCTTCTGACATGCTTTCAGAATGGACCATCCTGGATATATTCTATGATGGTCTTTCTGAATTATCTAAAATGTCATTGGACCATTCTGCAGGTGGATCCATTCACCTAAAGAAAATGCCTACAGAAGCTCAAGAACTCATTGACATGGTTGCAAATAACCAGTTCATGTATACTTCTGAAAGGAATCCTGTGAATAATGGGACGCCTATGAAGAAGGGAGTTCTTGAAATTGATACCTGAATGCCATATTGGCTCAGAATAAAATATTGACTCAGCAAGTCAATATGATTTCTCAGAGTCTGAATGGGTTGAAGGAATCATCCAACAGTACTAAAGAGGCCTCTTCTGAAGAAGAAGCTTATGATCCTGAGAACCCTGCAATAGCAGAGGTAAATTACATGGGTGAACCCTATGGAAACACCTATAATCTTTCTTGGAGAAATCACCCAAATTTCTCATGGAAGGATCAACAAAAGTCTCAACAAGGCTTTAATAATGGTGGAAGAAACAAGTTTAGCAATAGCAAGCCTTTTTCGTCATCCACTCAGCAAAAGACAAAGAGTTCTGAGCAGAATCCATCTAGCTTAGCAAATATAGTCTCTGATCTATCTAAGGCCACTTTAAGTTTCATGAATGAAACAAGGTCCTCCATTAGAAATTTGGAGGCACAAGTGGGCCAGCTGAGTAAAAGAGTCACTGAAACTCCTCCTAGTACTCTCCCAAGCAATACAGAAGAAAATCCAAAGAGAGAGTGCAAAGCCATTGATTTAACCATCATGGCCGAACCTACAAGGAAGGAGGAGGACGTGAATGCTAGTGAGGAAGACCTCCTGGGACGTCCAGTGACCAATAAGGAGTTTCCCTTTGAGGAACCAAAGGAATCTGAGGCTCAATTAGAGACCATAGAGATTCCATTGAACCTCCTTCTACCCTTCATGAGCTTTGATGAGTATTCTTCTTCTGAAGAGAATGAGGATGTTACTGAAGAGCAAGTTGCCAAGTACCTTGGTGCAATCATGAAGCTAAATGCCAAGTTATTTGGTAATGAGACTTGGGAAGATGAACCTCCCTTGCTCATCAATGAACTGAGTGATCTGGATCAACTAACATTGCCTAAGAAGAAACAGGATTCTGGAAAGTTCTTAATACCTTTTACCATAGGCACCATGACCTTTGAGAAAGCTCTATGTGACCTTGGGTCAGGGATAAACCTCATGCCACTCTCTGTAATGGAGAAACTGGGAATCTTTGAGGTGCAAGCTGCCAGAATCTCATTAGAGATGGCAGACAACTCAAGAAAATAGGCTTATGGACTAGTAGAGGATGTGCTAGTAAAGGTTGAAGGCCTTTATATCCCCGCTGATTTCATAATCCTAGACACTTGGAAGGAAGAGGATGAATCCGTCATCCTTGGAAGACCCTTCCTAGCCACATCAAGAGCTGTGATTGATGTGGACAGAGGAGAGTTGGTCCTTCAACTGAATGAGGACAACCTTGTGTTTAAAACTCAAGGATCTCCTTCTGTAACCATGGAGAGGAAGCATGAAGAGCTTCTCTCACTGCAAAGTCAACCAAAGCCCCCACAGTCAAACTCTAAGTTTGGTGTTGGGAGGTTCCAACCTTGCTCTGATTATCTGTGAGGCTCCGTGAGAGCTCACTGTCAAGCTATTGACATTAAAGAAGTGCTTGTTGGAAAGCAACCCAATGTTATTTAATTATATCTATTTTATTTTCTCTTTGTTATTTCATGTTTTATTAGGTTGATGATCACGTGGAGTCACAAAAACTACAGAAAAAATCAAAAACAGAATGAAAAATAGCATTAAAAATAGCACACCCTGGAGGAGAGGCATGCTGGCGTTAAACGCCAGAAACAAGCATCTGTCTGGTGTTTAACGCCAGAACCAAGCATCTACCTGGCGTTAAACGCCAGAAACAAGCTGCATTTGGGCGTTTAACGCCAAAAACAGACAGCAGTCTGGCGTTAAACGCCAGGATTGCACAGCAAGGGCATTTTACATGCCTAATTAGAGCAGGGATGTTAAGTCTTTGGCCCCACTGGATCTGTGGACCCCACAGGATCCCCACCTACCTCACCTCTTCTTCTCTCCTCTTCACACCTTTTCATAACATTCTTCCTCAATTAACCTCTACTAATCACCCCCATTACTCCTTTTCACACATCATAACCACCTAAACCCCCTTTGACCGAACCATTCACACACCTCCATCTCCTCCATTTTCTTCTTCTTCTACTCACTTCTTTCTTCTTTTGCTCGGGGACGAGCAAACCTTCTAAGTTTGGTGTGGTAAAAGCATTGCTTTTTGTTTTCCATAACCATCAATGGCACATAAGGCTATTTTTCCATAACCATCTAGGGCACCTAAGGCCAGAGACATTCTCATTGAAGAGGACAAGCCCATCACTAAGAAAAGGATGGAGCAAACAAGAGATCATGGACCTCAACAAGAGTATGAGGAAATTCCTCACCATGAAATCCCTGAGATGCCTCAGGGGATGCACTTTCCTCCACAAAACTATTGGGAGAAAATCAACACCTCCCTAGGAGAATTAAGTTCCAATATGGGACAACTAAGGGTGGAGCACCAAGAGCATTCCATCATCCTCCATGAAATTAGAGAAGATCAAAGAGCTATGAGGGAGGAGCAACAAAGTCAAGGAAGAGACATAGAGGAGTTCAAAAGCACCATTGGTTCTTCAAGAAGAGGAAGACGCTACCCTCACTAAGGTGGACTCATTCCTTAATTTCCCTTGTATATTTATTTTCTATTTTCGGTTCCCATGCTTCATGTTTAATTATGTTTGTGTCTTTACTATATGATCATTAGTGTCTAAGTGTCTATGCCTTAAAGTTATGAATATGAATCCATTACCTCTCTTAAATGAAAATTGTTCTAAAAATAAAAGAACAAGAAGTACATGGTTTCGAATTCATCCTTGAAACTAGTTTAATTATTTTGATGTGGTGGCAATACTTTTTGTTTTCTGAATGTATGCTTGAACAGTGCATATGTCTTTGAAGTTGTTGTTTATGAATGTTAAATATGTTGGCTCTTGAAGAATAAGGAAAAAGGAGAAATGTTGTTTGATAATCTGAAAAATCATAAAAATGATTCTTGAAGCAAGAAAAAGCAGTGAATACAAAAGCTTGCAGAAAAAAAACTATAGCAAAAAAAAAAAGAAAAAAAAGAAAAAGCAAGCAGAAAAAGCCAAAAGCTCTTTAAACCAAAAGGCAAGAGCAAAAAGCCAATAGCCCTTAAAACTAAAAGGCAAGGGTAATAAAAAGGATCCAAGGCTTTGAGCATCAGTGGATAGGAGGGCCTAAAGGAATAAAATCCTGGCCTAAGCGGCTAAACCAAGCTGTTCCAAACCATGTGCTTGTGGCGTGAAGGTGTCAAGTGAAAACTTGAGACTGAGCGGTTAAATTCAAGGTCCAAAGCAAAAGAAAAGAAGAAGAGTGTGCTTAAGAACCCTGGACACCTCTAATTGGGGACTTTAGCAAAGCTGAGTCACAATCTGAAAAGGTTCACCCAGTTATGTGTCTGTGGCATTTATGTATCTGATGGTAATACTGGAAAACAAAGTGTTTAGGGCCACGGCCAAGACTCATAAAGTAGCTGTGTTCAAGAATCAACATACTGAACTAGGAGAATCAATAACACTATCTGAACTCTGAGTTCCTATAGATGCCAATCATTCTGAACCTCAATGGATAAAGTGAGATGCCAAAACTATTCAAGAGGCAAAAAGCTACAAGTCCCGCTCATCTGATTGGAGCTAAGTTTCATTGATATTTTGGAATTTATAATATATTCTCTTCTTTTTATCCTATTTGATTTTCAGTTGCTTGGGGACAAGCAACAATTTAAGTTTGGTGTTGTGATGAGCGGATAATTTATATGCTTTTTGGCATTGTTTTTACATAGTTTTTAGTATAATTTAGTTAGTTTTTAGTATATTTTTATTAGTTTTTAAATAAAAATCACATTTCTGGACTTTACTATGAGTTTGTGTGTTTTTCTGTGATTTCAGGTATTTTCTGGCTGAAATTGAGGGACTTGAGCAAAAATCGGATTCAGAGGTTGAAGAAGGACTGCAGATGCTGCTGGATTCTGACCTCCCTGCACTCAAATTATATTTTCTGGAGTTACAGAACTCCAAATGGCACGTTCTCAATTGCGTTGGAAGGTAGACATCCAGGGATTTCCAGCAATATATAATAGTCCATACTTTGCCCGATTTTAGACGACGCAAACTGGCGTTCAACGGCAGTTCCATGCTGCATTCTGGAGTTAAAAGCCAGAAACAGGTTGCAAAGTGGAGTTAAACGCCAGAAACAGGTTACAAAGTGGCGTTGAACTCCAAGAGAAGCCTCTACACATGTAAAGCTTAATGCTCAGCCCAAGCACACACCAAGTGAGCCCCGGAAGTGGATTTCTGCATCATCTACTTATCTCTGTAAACCCTAGTAACTAGTTTAGTATAAATAGGACTTTTTACTATTGTATTTATATTTTTTGTTTCATCTTTAGATCACGTTTGGGGGCTGGCCTCTCGGCCATGCCTGGACCTTCATCACTTATGTATTTTCAACGGTAGAGTTTCTACACACCATAGATTAAGGTGTGGAGCTCTGCTGTTCCTCATGGATTAATGCAAAGTACTACTGTTTTTCTATTCAATACAAACTTATTCCGCTTCTAAGATATTCATTCGCACTTCAATGTGAATGTGAAGATCGTGACAATCATCATTATTCCCAACTTATGAACGCATGCCTGACAACCACTTCCGTTCTACCTTAGATTGAATGGGTATCTCTTGGATATCTAATACAGGAGACCGAGTCTGAGATATTAGAGTCTTCGTGGTATAAGTTAGAACCCATGGATGGCCATTCCTGAGATCTGAAAAGTCTAAACCTTGTCTGTGGTATTCCGAGTAAGATCTGGGAAGGAATGGTTGTGACGATCTTCAAACTCGCGAGTGTTGGGCGTAGTGACAGACGCAAAAGGATCAATGGATCCTATTCCAGTATGATCGAGAACCGACAGATGAATAGCCGTGCTGTGACAAAGCATCTTGGACCATTTTCACTGAGAGGACGGGAAGTAGACATTGACAATGGTGATGCCCAACATACAGCTTGCCATGGAAAGGAGTAAGAATGATTGGATGAAGACAGTAGGAAAGCAGAGGTTCAGGAGGAACGAAAGCATCTCTATACGATTATCTGAAATTCTCACCAATAAATTACATAAGTATCTCTATCCCAGTTTATATTTTATTTATGTTTTTATTATCAATTCACCATACCCATTTAAATCTGCCTGACTGAGATTTACAAGGTGACCATAGCTTGCTTCAAGCCGACAATCTCTGTGGGATCGACCCTTACTGATGTAAGGTTTATTACTTGGACGACCCAGTGCACTTGCTGGTTAGTTGTGTGAAGTTGTGATAAAGAGTTGAGATTACAATTGTGCGTACCAAGTTGTTGGCGCCATTGATGATCACAATTTCATGCACCACTGGTCATCTGTTTCAAGCAAACCATATTCAAGTGGAAAAGTAAAGATAAAGGTTAAGGATTGTACCCACTTGAAGCTTGTATTAGGTGGTAATGGCCTTGGGATAGGTGTTTCCAATGGTTTTGTAAGTTCTACTCCCTTGTAATCTTCTGCGAATTCCTCCACTTCTTTTCAAACTTCTTCAAATGCAACCACGTCTTGATCAAAGTCTTCGATATCGTCCGCATCACTCAAGTCATAAATTGGAGGTTGAGAAAAATCTACCTCGATATCATCTTCGTATTCATTTGGGGAAGATTCTTCAATCTCAAAGAATTCACTTGCGGATGCAAGTTCATTACTAGGAGAACTTGACTTGAGATTATCATCATCAAGGAAACTTGCATCTTGGGTTATTCCGTCTAGTTCTTCATAAAATACCTGCCTTGGGGGTTGTGCAATATCCTCCTTAGCATCAATTGTAATGTCCTTGGCGAAATTTTTCACAATTCTGGATTCCCATGGAGGTTCAGCATCTCCTAAATCTTTAATCAGTACTTCTTCTTCTTGGATAATTTGAGCTTCCTCCAATTGTTCTAGAACAAAGTTATGTTCATTACTGCCCACTGGGGTTTCTAGTGTCTCCTTCATGCTATGTTTGTCCTTAGATTCTCCACATAAGGCTATTGGAGTTCTTTGAGTGTCTAAACGTCTGAAAGATAATTGATGTATTGCTTGCTCTAGCTGATGAAGGGTTGTATGAAGTTGATCTACTGTTTCCTTGAGGCGAGCCTGTGATTCTTAAGGTGATTGATATGGACATGGTACATAGGGAAGTGGTGGTGTTAGGGAGTGATTAGATTGGAATTGGGGTAAATGAGGACCATACGGTGGTGAGTGGTGAAAAGGAGCTTGTGAGTGTGGTGGTTCAAAGTTATGTTGAGAGGATGGTCTATAAGCACAGGGTGAGGCTTGTTGGTAACTACCAGGAGGTCCACCATATCTATTAGCTTGGTATGCATTGTAGAATGGTCTTTGTCCATGATATCTTGGAAGGTGTTGTTGCCGAAAGGGTTGATCAGATCCTCTTGGCTCCATCCATCTTTGATTGCTTAGACCTTGATGCATATTCCTGTTATAGCTTCTATTCCTTTCAACAAATTCAGAACCAAACTCAAAGCGAGAGGGGTGAGAGTTCATAGTAGCTAAATAGAAATAAAAAAGAAGAACTAAAACAAATAAACAAGTAAAAGAAAAATATTTACAATAACCAATAATAAGGCACACATTTGCAATTCCCCGGCAACGGCGCCATTTTGAAGAGAGAACTTTTGCGTGGTCTAGAATTCAGGATAAATTTCCGTTGCAAGTATAGTTTCTAAACCAACAAAAGTCCTTTCTTACAAACGTTTTGGTTGTCACAAGTAACAAACCCCTTTAAAATTGATAACCGAAGTATTTAAACCTCGGGTCGTCTTCTCAAGGAACTGCAGGGAGGTGTTCTTATTATTGGTTATGAGTTTTGTAAATTGGGGGTTTTGAAAGTAAGGAACAAGTAATTTAAATGACAAGTAAAATAAATAAATAATTGTAAAATAAACTCTTGGCAAGGTTTGAGAACTGGAATTCCTAACCTAGTTATCCTTATCAATGGTGATGATAATTGGGTTTTAATCCCACTTAATTAACCTTCACTAAAGCAAAGGAAAGTCAAGTGGACTAATTAGTTTGATCCTCAGGTCCTAGCCAATTCCTAAGAAAGGACTGGAGTTATTAAAGTTCAATTCAATTAGCAAAGACAATAATTATCAATCACGTTGAGTTTGATAACTCATGAGTTACCAATTACTTAACCAAGGCCAAAAGGGGAAAAGTAAACTTACTCGAATAAAAATGTCTTCAGATTGGAAGCAACAGTAACATAAATAAAAGAAAGCAATCACAAACTGAAATACCTCAAATAACATTAATTAAGAGAATCATATGTAACATGGAAGAGTTCATAAATTAAATTTAGAAAATATTTAAAAGGAACATTGAACCTGATAAAAAGAGACAATCATGAGGGCGAGAAAAATCCTAATTTCTAGTCCTAAGAGAGAGAGGAGAGAACCTCTCTCTAAAAACTACATCTAAATCATCAAAAGTGAATAATCGAATACATCTTAATAAATGGATGCATTCCCCCATTTTATAACCTCAAATCTGTGCTTTCTGGACTTGGGTCTGGGCCAAAAAGGGTTTCAAAAATCGCTGGGAGCATTTTCTGCAATTTTTGGTGCGTGACGTCTGTCACGCGTCCGCGTGGGTCACGCAGTCGCGTCATCTGGAGTTTTTCTTGTCACGCGTTCGCTTCGGTCATGCGTACGCGTCATCTATGTTTTGCTCATGGCGCGCGTCCGCGTCAGTCACGCGTTCACGCCGCTGCCTTTTCGCGCTGGGCATGCGACCGCGTCATCCATGCGTTCGCGTCGCTGCCAGTTTCTTCAAAAACTCCATTTTGTGCTTTTCTTCCATTTTTGTATGTTTCCTTTCCATCCTTTAAGTCATTCCTGCCTTAGAAGATCTGAAACAACTCAACACACAAATCACGGCATCGAATGGTAATAAATGATAATTAAAATAATTATTTTTTATAGCATAGGAAACATGTTTTTCACATATATCACACAATAAGGAAGGGAAAGTAAAACCATGCAATTTACATGAATAAGTGGGTGCAGGGTTGAATAAATCACTTAAATTGAGCACAATATATATCATAAAATATGGGTTTATCAGCGTCCCATTACTCACATGATTCTTTTCAGAAGTGTACATGAACTAGTTATTTGCAACCATGTCAATAAGTTCTTGAGCTTCTGTAGGCGTTTTCTTTAGGTGAATGGATCCACCTGCAGAATGGTCCAATGACATCTTAGATAATTCAGACAGACCATCATAGAATATATCCAGGATGGTCCATTCTGAAAGCATGTCAGAAGGACACTTTTTGGTCAGTTGCTTATATCTCTCCCAAGCTTCATAGAGTGATTCACCTTCTTTCTGTTTGAAGGTTTGAACATCCACTCTAAGCTTGCTAAGCTTTTGAGGAGGAAAGAACTTGGCTAAGAAAGCCGTGACCAGCTTATCCCAAGAGTTCAGGCCATCTTTAGGTTGAGAGTCCAACCATATTCTAGCTCTGTCTCTTACAGCAAACGGGAAAAGCATAAGCCTGTAGACCTCGAGATCAACCCCATTGGTCTTAACAGTATCACAGATTTGCAAGAATTCAGTTAAGAACTGAAAAGGATCTTCTGATGGAAGTCCATGAAACTTGCAGTTCTGTTGCATCAGAGAAACTAATTGAGGCTTTAGCTCAAAATTGTTTGCTCCAATGGCAGGGATTGAGATGCTTCTTCCATGTAAATTGGAATTTGGTGCAGTAAAGTCACCAAGCATCTTCCTTGCATTGTTATTATTTTCGGCCATGTCTCCTTCTTTTTCGAAAATTTCTGTCAGATTTTCTCCAGAGAGTTGTGCTTTAGCTTCCCTTAGCTTCCTCTTCAAAGTCCTTTCAGGTTCAGGATTAGCTTCAACAAGAATGTTCTTGTCCTTGTTCCTGCTCATATAAAAAAAAGAGAAGAGAACAGAAAATAATAGGGATCCTCTTTGCCATAGTAGAGAGGTTCCTTTATGTGAGTAGAAGGGAAGAAAAAGAATTCGAACACAGAAAGAGGGAGAGGGTTCGAATTTTTAAGAAGAATAGAATGGAGAAGAGAGAAGATGAAGAATTCGAATTTCAAATTAAAATAAAAGGGAAATATTTTTGTTTTTATTAAATTAGTTAATTAGAATTCAATAATATAAAAAAATAAAATAAAATTAAAATTTAAAACAATTTGTTAATTAAAAGGAATTTTGAAAAAGTGGGGAGAAGTTTTCAAAAATTAGAGAGAGAAAAGTAGTTAGATAGTTTTGAAAAAGATAAAAATTTTAAAATCAAACAAAAAATTCAAGTGCTTAATTGAAAAAGATTTGAAAATCAATTTTTTTTAAAAGATAAGAAGTTAGAAAAGATTTTGAAATTGATTTTGAAAAAGATGTGATTGAAATTTATTTTGAAAAAGATTTGAAAAAGAAATTTAAAAAGATTTGATTTTGAAAAATTAAAGTTGATTACTTGACTAACAAGAAACAAAAAGATATGATTTTAAATTTTAAAGATTGAACCTTTCTTACTAGGAAAGTAACAAACTTAAAATTTTTGAATCAATCACATTAATTGCTAATAGTAATTTCGAAAATTATGAAATAAAATAAGAAAAAGATTTTGAAAATCAATTTTTTTTAATTTTCGAAAGGTATTAAAGGAAAAATGAAAAAGATTTTGAAATATATATATATATATATATATATATATTTAAAAAAAATCGAAATTATCAAAAGAAAAATGGAAAAGATTTGATTTTGAAAAAGATTTGAAAAGATAGAATTTTTGAAATTGAAATTTATGAGTAAAACAAGGAAAGATATATTTTTTATTTTTGAATTTTTAATGATGAGAGAGAAAAACACCAAATTGAAACAAATCATGAAAATTATGAATCAAAACACCTAATGCATGCAAGAACACTTTGAATGTCAAGATGAACACCAAGAACACTTTGAAGATCAAGATGAACATCAAGACTTATTTTTGAAAATTTTTAAGAAAAAAAAAATATGCAAGACACCAAACTTAGAAATTTTCAAACTTTAGACACTAACAAATTGAAAATGCATATGAAAAACAAGAAAAGACACAAAACAAGAAAAATTAAAGATCAAACATAGAAAATCATCAAGAACAACTTGAAGATCATGAAGAACACATGCATGAATTTTCGAAGATTTTAAGAAAAATTAAAAAGATGCAATTGACACCAAACTTAAAAATTGACACTAGACCCAAACAAGAAACATAAATTTTTTGGTTTTTATGATTTTATAAGAAATTTTTTTGGTTTTTTTTTTTCGAAAATTATTTTGGGAAAAACGAAAAAGAAGAAATTTTTTTTGTATTATTTTCGAAAATAAGAAATAAAAAGCTTAAAATAAAATAAAATTGACTAATCTGAGCAACAAGATGAACCGTCAGTTGTCCAAACTCGAACAATCCCCAGCAACGACGCCAAAAACTTGGTATGCAAAATCGTGATCATTCATTCCTTGATAACGGCGCTGACAACTTAATACGCACGTTCATACTCTTAGTTTTTTGTCACAACTTCGCACAACTAACCAGCAAGTGTACTGGGTCGTCCAAGTAATAAACCTTACGTGAGTAAGGGTCGATCCCACGGAGATTGTCGGCTTGAAGCAAGCTATGGTCACCTTGTAAGTCTCAGTCAGGCGGCTTCAAATGGTTATAGGGTTTTAATAATTAAAATATAATTAAAACATAAAATAAGATAGAAATACTTATGTAATTCATTGGTGAGAATTTCAGAGAAGCGTATAGAGATGCTTTTGTTCCTCCTGAACCTTTGCTTCCTGCTGTCTTCATCCAATCATTCCTACTCCTTTCCATGGCAAGCTTTATGTAGGGCATCACCATTGTCAATGGCTACTTCCCGTCCTCTCAGTGAAAATGGTCCAAGATGCGCTGTCACCGCTCGGCTAATCATCTGTCGGTTCTCGATCATACTGGAATAGGATTCAGTAATCCTTTTGCGTCTGTCACTACGCCCAGCACTCGCGAGTTTGAAGCTGGTCACAGCCATCCCTTCCCAGATCTGACTCGAAATACTACAGACAAGGTTTAGACTTTCCGGATCTCAAGAATGGCCACCAATAATTCGAGCCTATACCACGAAGACTCTGATCTCACGATCAGGAGGCTAAGAGATATGCATTCAAGCTTGCTTTCATGTAGAACGGAAGTGTTTGTCAAGCACGCATTCATAAGTGAGAATGATGATGAGCGTCACATAATCATCACATTCATCATGTTCTTGTGTCTGAATGAATATCTTAGAGAAGAAATAGGCTTGAATTGAATAGAAAAACAATAGTACTTTGCATTAATTCATGAGAAACAGCAGAGCTCCACACCTTAATCTATGGTGTGTAGAAACTCTACCGTTGAAAATACATAAGAACAAGGTCCAGTCATGGCCGAATGGCCAGCCTCCATAAAGGTCTAAGATAGCATAAGTCTGATCAAATATCCGACCCTTAACATGATAGTAAAAAGTTCTATTTATACTAAACTAGTTACTAGGGTTATAGAAATGAGTAAATGATGCAGAAAATCACTTCCGGGCCACTTGGTGTGTGCTTGGGCTGAGCATTGAAACTTTCACGTGCAGAGGTCTTCCTTGGAGTTAAACACCAGTTTGTAACCTGTTTCTGGCGTTTAATTCTGCTTTGCAACCTGTTTCTGGCGTTTAACTCCAAAATAGGGCAGAGAGCTGACGTTGAACGCCAGTTTGCGTCGTCTAAACTCGAGCAAAGTATGAACTATTATATATTGCTGGAAATCCTTGGATGTCTAATTTTCAACGCAATTGAGAGCGTGCCATTTGGACTTCTGTAGCTCCAGAAAATCCACTTTGAGTGCAGGGAGGTCAGAATCCAACAACATCTGCAGTCCTTCTTCAACCTCTGAATCTGATTTTTGCTCAAGTCCCTCAATTTCAGCCAGAAATTACCTGAAATCATAGAAAAACACACAAACTCATAGTAAAGTCCAGAAATGTGAATTTTATTTAAAAACTAATAAAAATATACTAAAAACTAACTAAATCATACTAAAAACTATGTAAAAACAATGCCAAAAAGCGTATAAATTATTCGCTCATCATTCACTCCAAAGTGACCAAACAAACTTTTGACAACATTATCAATACGCTAAATTTGAGACTCAACTCGTGGAAAGCTTCTTCTCTCTCTTTGGCAGGAAGATCTATTTTGGTGAAATCTGTTTTTTCTTCTATTCCTTTATATACGATGCAAACTGTCTTACTTCCTTATGCTACTTGTAATGCTATTGATTGTAAATGCAGGATTTTTCTTTGGGGAGACACCAACCAAACTAAGAAAATCCACCTCTTGAGTTGGGATAAAGTTGAGATTTCAAAGAAGTCAGGAGGCCTTGGAATTCGTCATGCTAGTAAGATGAATCAGGCTCTCATGATGAAAAATGGGTAGGGTCTCATAGGAAAAAAGGATGCCTTATGGACTAAAGTGGTTAGGTCCAAGTATAAAGCAGGCAATGATGTTATTCCTAGGGTTGAACGCAGAAGAAATAGCTCAAACCTCTGGAAAGGAATCTGTAACTCATGGCCAAAAATTCAGAAGCACCATATCTGGAGGATTGGAGATGGATCCAAGATTCGATTTTGGAATCATCATTGGATCCCCAATTTGGGAGCTCTCGAGCCTCAGGATCTGCAGGTAAACATAACTATTAACCATGACAGCACTTTGATGGACTTTTTATCTGTTTTAGGGTTTTGGGATGTTGATAAGCTCAGGGAGTGTCTGCTTGATGAAGTAGTGCAAAGAATTGTTGCCATGTCTCCTCCTTCACCATGGAAACAAATAGACCATGTAGCCTAGAATCTCTCCACGGATGGAACCTTTCAATTAAAGCAAGCATACCAAGCTCTTATAGAGAGCACAACCCAATCGGATAGAATATTCCGTTACATTTGGCATTGGCGTGGCCCAGAGCGTATTCGATACTTCTTGTGGTTGTGTGCTCATAATGCCATTCTTACTAACACTGAGAGAAAGCAGTGTCACCTCACTAACTCTGCCTCCTGCCCTATATGTGTGGTTGAGGATGAGACTATCACCCATGTACTTAGAGATTGTGCCTTTGCAAAAGGGGTTTGGTCCTCCTTTCTCCCTATGGACTGGCGTAACAACTTTTTTAATCTAAATGCACAAGAGTGGATGATGTTTAATCTTTCCCAGAATAGCAATTGGCAGACCATCTTTGGTATAGCCACTTCATCTCTTTGGTTTTACCGAAACAAGGTGGTTTTTGAGGGTGTTCGAATTCCGCCGAGTGCCATGGTAGATCAAATCAAAGAAAGAGTTGAGGAGCTGAACCATTTCACTAATCTTGACTTCCATCAGTATACTCTGAGCCCTCCTCCTAGTCGGTATATCTGTTGGAAGCCCCCACAGGAGAACACCATTAAAATTAATGTTGACGACTGATAACGGCCAATTTGCATATAGGTTAGGAACTCGATTATCCAAAATGGAATTAGCATTGTAAGTATAGTCCTAACCCAATAAGTTGGCCATCAATCAAATTAGAAACTCACAAGATATGTCACAATTCACAACTAATTAAAAACCGAGAGTATTTGACTCCCGAGTCGTCTTCCAAGGAGCACTTTAGAACAATGAGTGTGCAAATTCGGTTGTAGTGATCAAGGGGTTGTCAATGAAGAAATAAACATATAAAGCAATAAAAGCTTAGAGAAAAACTAACTAAAAGCTTCCTACTACTACTCCTAAACTATACTAATGATCTCCTCCTATGTTCCTCATTTCCCCTCCAATATGAGCTAGAAGACTTCAGAAATGGGCCTCCAAAGCCCCCCAAATTGCGAGTCACGTGCCATTTTAATGAAGTCATGTGCGGACACCTGTGCGGATGCATAGATGCGTGCGTCCGCACACCTTGCGAGGAATTCAGTCCTTTGCGTACGCACAAGTAGCCGTGCGCACGCACACTAGGCGATGCTTGAATGGATGCGCGACGCGCTAGAAGAAATCCACGCGCTCTGATTGGGCAGCCGTGCAGCGTGCGCACGCACAAGCAGCCGTGCGCACGAACAAGCAGCCGTGTGCACGCATAAGTCTCTGAACTCATCTCCTTTGATTCTTCATGCTTCCTCCACTTTGTATGCTCTTCTTCCATTTTCTCCAACCCATTCCTACCTTATACACCTGGAATCACTCACAAAAAATATCAAGGTATCGAATGGAAGGCAAACAGAATAAAATAGATTAAATTAAGTACAAAAGAGCATATTTTCATAATCAAGCACAATTTAGAAGGAAAGTTCAAAAGCATGCTATTCAAGGGAATAAGTGCAAGTTTATATGATGAAAATCCATTCAATTCTAACCAAAAATCATCATCAAATATGGATTCATCAATTCCCCCATACTTAAACACTAGCATGTCCTGATGCTAAACACACGCAAAGGAGATATATGAAAGGGAAAATGACTTATGCTATATACTACTTAAATGCATGCAACTATCCTAAGACTAATCACCAATATGTACTATGATGAGAGTTGGTAGAAACAAACCATGAAATTCCAATCCATCACAGAAAAACTTCAGGGCCAATGCAAAGAGTTCACACACTAAGATCAATGTCCAAAGAATTGAATTGAAGTTATCAAAACTATCCAATCAAACGACTTGCAAGAAGATGCAATATGAGGCGTAAGAACATAGAATTGAGCGATCGAACCCCTCACCGGATGTATATCCACTCAATTCGCTCAGTGTTTAGGGTTTAACCACTCAATTCTCCTTTTATCATGCTTTTCAAAGATTTGCAAGTCATCTAACAATCAACTAGTATTTAATGCATGAATAACAAGTATCTTGAGGTCTTTAGAGGGATGTAATTGGGCTAGGGTTAGGTAGGATGAAATATGGTTAACTGGACTTAAAGAATTAGTTCTTTGATTAGCTTGAGTGTCCACCTAATCCCACATCACCTATGTACACATGATAATAAAACCTTTCTACCCATTTTCTCTTTTTTTTTTCTATTTCACTTTACTCATGCATTTTCTTTTCAAACATGGCATATGCATCCCTTATTTACTCTTTTTATTCATACTTTGTTATGCACAAGTTTCTTTTTTATGAATGCATATGTTTTAATTAGTGAAATGCATGAACATTACCTAATTTCCCAAAAGTTTTTCACAAAGAGTTCATGCATTTATCACCATTGCTTCCCAAAATTCCCCCATACTTAGAATTTATACACTAATCCACCCAAGCTAATCGAAGAGTAATTCAGGGATGTCAATGGTTTTCCGCTTAAGGGGAGTAATGTGCTATCATCAGAACAAAAGGGAATTCATAGGCTCAAAGGGATTCACAATGGTGAATATAAGGGTTGGCCATATAGGTTAGTGAGTTTATCATCAAAGATGGCCTCAATCATGCTAAATGCATCCAAACACAAATACAAGACATAAAGAATCATGCAAATCAATGATCACAATAAAAAAGGAGTATAATCACACACGAGAACAACATTATGGCTGAAAAGTGCAACCATCTATCAAAGCTTAAATCTCACAAGGTATGTTGTTCTAGCTCGTTTCCATGTTCTACAAACAAAATACTCCAAGCAAGTTGGTAAACAAAATTTTACTTCAATTCAATCAATGGTATGCACCTAAAAAAGAAGGTTTCATGGAAATTACTTGGTGTTTCACCAGCTTATTCGTTTTATCATGCAACATGCAAATATTAACTACTAAATATCCATAAACGATAAAGAAATATTTACAGCAAACCAAACAAGATGCAATTGAAATAAAGCTACTCAAAAAAAAAAGTACTACAAGAAACATTGCAAAGTGTCTTTAAGAGAAAAATTTTTACCCCCTTGAAGTCATCGGTCCGCCCCCACACTTAATTTGTGCACAGTCCTCCATGCATGCTCACAATCCGGGAGGATGAAGAGGGGCCACCTTCAGCTGGTGGACTCAGGAGTGGGATGGTCAACTACATCATGCTCCTCCCTAGCTAGCTCGGATGAAGCTCTAGGAACCGGGCCGGGGTCTCTTCCTTCTAGCTTTGCCACTATCCACTCAAAACGTTTGTGCTCCAAATGCTCCATATGGTGGATATCGTGCAAGATGTCTCGGAATAAATCCGGAAGAGGTCGGAGAAATGGTAAAGCAGTTGATGAAGTTAGTAGAGTTGATGGTAGTGCTATGGGTGTCTTCCTCTTGGAGGGTGTAAGGTTTGTTGATCTTTCCAAATCTCCCCTCGGAATAAACTTGTTGCCTCTAGGAATCCAGAATATAATGTCCATTGGTTACCTCTCTACCCCCGCTGCGTATGCTAAGCACATCACCATCGACGGAAATGGAATGTTGATATTCTTCTTCTCAACCAATTTCAAAATCGATTTGCACAATAAAGGCAAGATGGCTATATGCTTCCCATGCATAATAGCCCAAAGTAGCAAAGCAGTTCTAAATCTCACATGGGTAGTTTGGGTGCTCAGGATGATGTAGTCCGCCACAATTTGATGTCATATACGAGCTTCAGCGTTCAAATCAGAGTATGCAATACTAGTGGGAACAGAATTCCTCCCTTTGCTATACTCCCAAGATGCACTAGGACGGCCTATTCTCTCAAGAATGGGAGTCAGAGATACTCTTCCTTTGAAGACATCCACTTTGATCTTGGAGTATTCATCTTTCTCAAGTGGAATGTGGGAGATGTTCAGAATAGCTTCTAAAGCTTGATTGGATGTATCCAACATCTTTCCCCGGAGGAAGACTGACTTTGCTTCCCAAGCTTGGTAGTTCGCACAAAATTCCTGCACCATAGTCTCATCGACTTCAATGGGTTCTCGCTCGAGAAACTCCCAATGAAGCGAGGCGATCCTTTGGTGAATAGTCACCTTGTATTGGCTTGGAACCTTCAACGGCCACTCCCAATTGATTGTACGCTTCTCAATAGCCTCATATTGAGAGTCGACTCTCCAGTTAACCAAGGTGTCCGGTCTATGACCTTGGCAATTCCCCCAAATATCAGGAGAGTGAGCAGTAGTTTGCTCAACTGGTGCAGTAACCAGTGCCTTACCCTTCTTCCTCATCCTGAAAATACAAAGAAAAGAACTTCGAGATCATAGGGCAATAATTAAGTAAAATCAATGAGGAAGCACTAACAATGTTAAAAGATCTTATAAAAGTAGTGTGATTTACAAAAAACACGGTGTGTATATTCTAATGTTGCGTGCAATTGGAACATACACACCGGCCGGATATCACGACAATCACACCCTTACGGCAATTCACAGTTTAAAGCTCCACGACTTATTGCTCAAGTTACAAATATAAAACAGAGAAATGCAAACAACTTCAAGCAAGCACCAAAAAGGGATTGTCAATTGTTCATTCTCAAGAAGTAGTATTCACACATACAATGTTCTTAATTGGAAGCCCAAAAAAAGTTTGATCAAGACATCATCAAAAGTTGAACATTTGTAAAGTGGTTACTCAATATAAATTCCAAGATGAACAATGAAACTCAAATTACACCAACACAATGCATTTGGAACCAAAATTTCACATCGACAAACAAGGAAATACATTGGTGATTTCAATTTTCTACCATCAAAATTCATAATAAAAGTTGCACCATTCATACAATATGCCTAACAAGAGATAAATTGAACACATATGATGGCCAAGTCATATGAATCAAACAAAATATTCATTGAGGCATTTTATCAAACATGTGGTATGCAATGTGCAAGTTCATCACAATTAAGCTCAAATTTGATCATAACCAACCTAACAATGAAGCAATAACACCTTGCAACACAAAGAAACAATAAGGAAAGCAACCAAGATCTAAGTAACATAAAAGGAATGAAAGCAATTGAAAAAATATTAACATAAATAAAAAGAAAAAGCAAAAACCTAAGATATAAAGGTTGAAAAGAACAAGAATTAGGGAGGAACAATGGCACTTCTTATAGCCACTGCGAAATCACGACGTTTGGATTCGCCGGAAAAAGAAGCACCGGAAGAGAGAACTCACCGGTGGTGGATGAGAAAAGAGAAGGGAAAGAAAGAAAGAAAAGAGAAGAGCAGTAAGAGAAAGAGAGGGAAGGGTCGCCGGCAGAGCTGGGCAGAGAAGAGAGAGAGAGAGTAGCTATAAATGAAAGAAGAAAAGAGGGAAGTTGTCTCTCAATGGGGCAGGCTACCCTGTTAACGCCCAGAACGCGATGTGTGTGGGCGCACAAGGGCCTGTGCGGACGCACAGAGACGAAAACTTGGAAGGGGTGCAAACGCATACAACATGTGAACGCTGCAACCAGAGAGGTTGCATAAAGACGTGCGGACGCACAAAGACGTGCGACCGCACAGACAGGTTTTTTTTTTTAACTTGAGAACAGAATCATGTGTGCGTGCACACACAGGTCCGTGCGCACGCACAGAGGCCAAAATTGGGGGAGGTTAAGCACGCGCACAAGCTGTTCCCTTGCTCCCACCAGAGGGGTCTACAATTGGTGTGTGGGCACACACGTCTGTGCGGCCGCACAGATGAAGTATGAGAGGGGATATGTGCAGGCACACACATCTGTGTGCATGCACACTGATGACAAGTCATCTTAGCCTAGTTTCACTAGCCTTTTTCTTTTGTTTTCAATTGAATTATGCACTTTCTTGAGCCAAAAGCAAGCCAATTTGGTAGATTTTCATGTTTCCTTTGATTTAATCAACCATGTATGAATTCATGCCATTTCATGAGGTTTTATGCTATAAATGTCACATATTATGAAAGAATGAATATCTCATGATTTTGTGCATAGCTTTGATGTGTTTGGTTGATTGATGATAGGTGAAGAAAGCTTGGAGAAAGGTTGATGCAAGAAGGAATGGCTAGGAGGAATGACTTGAGTCTTGAATTAATTATGAACCAGGAAGCAAAAGCTGGAGCAAAAGTTAGCCCCTAACCTTTGGGCAAAAGCTGGAGTAAAAGTTAGCCCCTAACTTTTTGGCTAACTTTTGGGCAAAAGTTGGAGCAAAAGTTAGCCCCTAACTTTTTGGCTAACTTTTGACATGAAAAACACTCCCTGGATGCACCAAAAGTTTGCGCCAACGTCAGCCCCTAACTTTTTGGCTAACGTTGGCGCTTGAAAAACTCCCTGGGCTAGCAAAAGTTTGCGCCAACGTTAGCCCCTAACTTTCTGGCTAACGTTGGCGCCATGAATAACTAAGGGGAGGCCAACGTTGGAGCAAAAGTTAGACCCCTAACTTTTGCCCCAACGTTGGTATCAGCAAAACAAGGGTGCTGATGTGAAAAGTTGGAGCAAAAGTTAGACCCTAACTTTTACTCCAACTTTTACTCAAGCTTTCATGATTCCAACCCGGTTCAATTCGGTTCTTCTCCAAACTCCAAGAGCAATCAACCAAGGCCTCTCTCAACCCAATTCCACCAAGAGCAAAGGCCCAATTGAAGGCTTGAAGACCATTTGAAGAAAGTGTATAAATAGATTAGAATTTAAGTTTTAAGGGGAGTTTTTCCTGGGAGTTTTCAGAGAGCTTTTCTTTTCTGGTTTGATTGAGAGCTCACTTTTACATTTCTTAGCATTGTTGTTTTAATTCAAGAGAATTTGGGAGGAGAATTGATCTCTCTTCTTCCTTGTTCTTGCCCAGCACTCTTTACTTTTCTTGTCTTGGATTTTGGGTGGAGAATTGAAGAAATTCTGTTTCAATCTCACCTTGGGATCTTGTTTAATTTTCTGCTTAATTGAATTTCAGTTTCGGTTACTTGCTTCTTCATCTACTTTCTTTGCAATTTACAATCTCCTTTGCAATTGTTCTTGTTGGATCTAGGAAGGCATTGAGATCTAGACTTGGTTATCTAGTCTCTTGGGTCTTGAGATCCAGATTTCCCATTTCCCATTCCCTGTTTACTGCTTTCCATGCTCATTTACTTTTCTGTTTTAGATCCGATTTGATCCAAGTCTTCTTCTATTTCTCTGCTTGTTGCAATTTTACATTTCCTTGTTTAATTTCTGCAAATCCAACTCCCCATTCCCTTTACAATTCAAGCCATTTACATTTCTTGCACTTTAAGATTTTGCAATTTACATTTCTTGCGTCCTAAGTTTCTACCATTTAATTTCTTGTTCTTTAAGATTCAGCACTTTAATTCCTGTTCTCTTTAATTTCATGCCAATTACCCATTCCCTTTACTTTCTATGCAATTTAAATTCTGCAAATCACAAATCTCTCAACCAAATCTTGATTCGCTTGACTAAATCAACCACTAAACTAAAATTGCTCAATCCTTCAATCTCTGTGGGATCGACCTCACTCCCGTGAGTTATTATTACTTGATGCGACCCGGTGCACTTGCCGGTTAGATTTGGGTGTTTTGGAGAAATTCGTTTTTCCACGAAAATATCCCATCACACACATCAGAGAAAACACGGCAGCGCTCACGCACAAGCTGTGCTGGCGCTACGACCAGAGGGCATATTAAGTCGTGTGCGGACGCACAGGTTCGTGCGGCCGCACAGGTGGTGAAAAACACAGTTTTGTGCGCACGCACAGGCTGGTGCGTACGCACAGATGCCCTGTTTCAGAGAATTCTTTTCTCTTCAAAACTAAGGTTCCTACCCTTAGCATATCAACATACCAACCCCAAATCATTCAAACAAGCACAATTTCATGGTCCGCAAGTAATTTAACTTATTCAACTCAAAATAATCAAACCAAACCTAAGCTACTCATTATATCACAAGAAAGCAAATAATTCAAAAGGCTATAAACAAGAGATAAAATTGGAACAATGTTACCATGGTGGGGTGTCTCCCATCGAGCACTTTGGTTTAGAGTCCTAAGTTGGACTTGCATGGCTTCATTTGTCACTTGGAAACTTCACTAAGGAGGAAAATCACCAATTTCTTGGCATTCTTGGGTTGAGTGTGATCCTTTGAATTTGACTTCTTGGCAACATCTTCTTTTTCTTGCTCTTGGCCATCCTCAATCACTTGATCTTCAAGGATGTCGCACCCAAAAATAGAATATGCTTCAAGAACGGGCTTGTGGGACTCCTCCAAAGTGAAGTTGACTAACTTGCCATCCGACTCGAAAGAATAGACTCCCGAATGTACATGTAGCTTGAAATGGGTCGTCTTTAGGAATGGTCTTCCAAGGAGTATGGACGATGGCTTGTTAGAATCAATAGGTGGGGTCTCCAAAATGTGAAAATCAACTAGAAAGAGCAATCCTTGAATATCAACTGCACATTCTCTGCAATCCCCACAACTGACACAATACTTTTATCGGCTAGCACAAACCTCGCCCCGGACCTCTTTAGGGGTGACAAATTCAATCTTTCATAAATGGGGAGCGGCATAATGCTTACGCACGCCCCCAGATAACACATACAGTCCATAAATTTTATCCCACCAATCAAGCAAGTGACCAAACATGGGCCGGGATCATTGCATTTTTCAGGAAGTAAAGAAGAGATAGAATCATCTACTGGCTTTGTGTGGAGGTTTCCAAGTTTGTCTTTGTGAGTGCAAACATCTTTAAGGAACTTGGCATATTTGGGCACTTGTTGAATGGCTTGAAAGAGGGGGACTGTGACTTCAACCTTCTTAAAAACTTCTACCATATTGGGGTCAAGTTTTTCTTGTTTCTTGACCTTCTTGGCTAAAGTTGGGAATGGAATGGGCAAAGGCTCTTCAAGCAAAGTCTTTCTCTTTGGCTCCTTGACCTTGGGTGGTTCATCCTCACTTTTGTCAACACTTTCATCTTTGATGGGAAAAATTTGGAAAAACGGATTTCCAAACACCCAAAACTCACCGGCAAGTATATCGGGTCGTATCAAGTAGTAAAACTCACTTAGAGTGAGGTCGATCCCACAGGGATTGATGGATCAAGAAACTTTAGTGGGTGATTAGTTTAGTCAAGCTAACATTTAAGTGAAATTGGGTGAGACTTGAAGCAACAGAATGTAAATGATAAGGAATTATAAATTGCAGAAAGCAAATGTGCAGAAACTTAAAGTGCAAGAAAGGTAAATTGACAGAATCTTAAATAGAAATAAATATAAATTGCATCAAATATAAATGGAATTGGGTGCAGGGAAATTAAAGAAAGCAATAGATCAAACAATTGAAAAAGAACAAGCAGCTGGAAATTTAAAGTGCAGGAGGAATAAAGGAAATTGAGTGCTGGGATTGCAAAATGTAAACAAATAGAAGTATAATGACAATTAAACAGAGAAGAAAATGAATCAAAATGGAGTAGATCTAAACAAGAGAAATAAAATTACTTGAAGAATTAAAACAGAAAGTGACTGATGCTTAGTTGCAGCAATTTAAAAGAAGGTTGAAGATCTCAGGAGTGGAAGAGACTAGAAAACAAGTCTAGATCTCAAATCCTTCCTTGATCCAACAAGAACAATTGCAAAAGAAATAAGGAAAAGTAAATTGTAGAAGAATAGAAGATGAAGCAGTAATCAGAATTTGAATTATGCAGAAAAAGTAAACAAGAGATCTCAAAGTGAGAATTGAAACAGAATTCCTTCAATTCTCTAATTCAAGTTAAGATGTAAAAGTGAGCTCTCTACTACTACTCTCTATTGGAGCTAGCCTCTATACTCTCTAATGGAGCCCTCCTTTTGAAAATGAGAGTGATGCCTTTATATAGGCTTTTTACAAAATAAAATAAAATTGAAATGAAAAACAAATTAAATGAAAATCCCAATTCTAGCTTGTTCTTGTGCCTTTGAGTGATGATGTGGGCTTTGCTTGCTTTGGATTTGAAGAGAGATGGGTCTAGTTGGCCTTGGTTCAATTGGTGAAGAATTAAATCCAATTTGATTTTTAATTGAATTTTGGACGATGGTGCAGCTCCCAGGGCAAGGCTCAGTTGAGAAACACAACTGAGCGCCCAAACTTGCTTTGCCTTGCCCAATTTGGTGCGCCAGCCCCTTGTCCGTGTCAATTTTGTGCGCACGATTAGCTTCCTTGGCGTGCCAAAATGTGAGGAGTGTGGGGGGAGTAGTGCTCAGTTGGAAAAGTTAACTGAGCTTTCCTTTGTGTGCCTTGGTAGCGCCTTTGGCTTGAGTGTGAGGTCTTGAGTTCAAATCTTGGTGGAAGCACTTTTGTGAGCCTTTTCCTTGCATTTTCTTGAGTGGGAGCCCGATAAAGCTCAGTTGAGAAAGTGAACTGAGCGCTATTTTGTTTTCCTTGTTTTCCTTGTGTCTCCCCCTTCGAGCCTTGGTGAAGCCACTTTGGTTTATTTTTGCTTGTTTTTAGTCCTTAAAGATGCCTTTCACTTGTGTCGCAATTTTATGCCAAATATAGACTATCATATATTGTTGGAAAGCTCTGAATGTCAGCTTTCCAACGCAACTAGAAGCACATCAATCGGACATCCGTAGCTCAAGTTATGGCCCTTTGAAGGAGGCATGGTCATGCTATAAACGCCCAAGTTTTAACTTAGCGAAAATTCTTGCTTCCAAGCTAAGTTCAATTAGTGAACTGAGCTTTGTGAGTGCTGATTGTGATGCTTCCTTGATTTGGTCATGGGCCACGCTTTTAAAAGCATGGCCTAAGGCTCCAAAGTGTGCTCCAACTTCAAAGTGTGCCCCAAAGCTCTTTTTTCTCCTTTTTAGCTTATTTTGTGCTTCTTAGCTTCTTTTTCTTCTTATTTCCTACCAAATTTATAAAATTAAGAGATCAAGGAAATATACCATTTAAGCATAAAAGAATGCAATATTTAAGCACTAATTATCAATTTCTTGTATGAAAAAGCATAGAAAAACATGACATGATGACATGTCATCACAATACCAAACTTAAACCTTGCTTGTCCCCAAGCAAGAAAAGAATCATGCAATAAAGATTGACAATTCAAGGTAAGAAGAATAGCAACTCAATGTTCATGGTAGGCTAGTTTCTTATGCATGCTACAATCACAAAAGAAATATAATTGATTGATGCTTCTATCTAGCTCAATTTATGAAATCTTTTTCTTATATTTCTTCCTTGAAACAAGCTTTTGAATTTTTTTTTTTTAGCTTCTCCTTTTGGGTGCTTTGCCCCATGAGTTAATAACAAAGCTACAATTCTAAATGCTTTGCTTTCAAGTATTACCACTTGATACATAAGCACCACAAGCATTTGAATTAGAGGACTTCATTAAGCTCATTTTTCTTTTCTTTTCTTGACTCTCTAATCATTGATGCTCAAAACCTTGACCTTTGAGGGAGTGCTTTTGCACTTGAGCCTAGCCTTGACTTCTAAGTGTTTTGTTTTCAAGCATTTGGCTTTTACATAAACACCACAGGTACTTAGCAAATAAATTTCCATTGGTACTCAGAGCCTTCAGCTTTCTCATTCTTTCCCTTTTTCTTTCTTGCCTTATTTGTATTTGCTTCTTCAAGGTTTTCATGATTTTCAAAAGATTTCACAAAATGTACTAGATGAAAACTTCAATTAAATAAAATCCAATGCAATTGAGCAACAATTAATCATACTAGCTTTCCAATACTTGTATGCACATGCTAAAATCTTCTTTAATTCCTTGTTTGTTTATGATCATGATGCTTTATTACTTTTGAACTCACAAAACTCAAGTTAGTAGTCATAATGCCACAGCAACATGTTACAAATCAAGATTCAAGCTATGCTTTATTCATACACACATGTAAACAGAAAAGATGAAGACAATCATGCAATTTAAGTGCTGAAAAAAATGAGAAGAAAAGGAACTCTACAACCTTGTAGTTCATCTTCATTATTGTTGTCCTTTTTCCGCTATTCTTCCTCTTTCCCTTGCCAAACTCAGAATACTTGCTTATCCTCAAGCAACAATTAGAACAATGGCTATGGGGCTAAGATGGATCATGAGTGTCTTATACCATGAAATGTTAGTAGTACATGTGTTCTAAGCAAGCAAAATTAAAGATAATAATCAGGGCACAAGAGACAGAGACATTTTGATTGCATAGATAAGAAGGTGTGCACAATACATTGCATAAAAGATAAGTGGCACACCAAACTTAGTGTGACACTTTCACTTGGAATTGATGCAAGTATCTTGTAACTATTAGAACCAAATTTTGTTGCATAGCAACACCAAACTTAGAATGCAACCACATGTCAATTTATTTAAAATAAAACTAAACGAAAGAAACTGTTATATGTTAAATACAATTACCAAGTTAAGAATCTGTCATGAATAAAGCTCTCTTGGTAGTGTATTAACAAACACAGTAAATAAAAGAAAGCATTTAAAACAAGGAAATAACTAAAAACAAAGAGAAAACTAAAATTGTCTAACTAAAAGAAAGATAACAATGCAAAGAACATTATGATTATACAAACAAGTGGTGTTGCTGAATCATTTGCATAGAAAAATAAGTGGCACACCAAACTTAGAATCTTGGTGTGTCACTTTCATTTTTTTGATTTGATGCAATCATCCAAAAAGATTGAAAACAATTTGTTGCAAGGCAACACCAAACTTAGAATGTAACCATATGCCAATTTATTGAATTTAAACAAAGCAAAGAAAAAGAAAACAAAGCAGAGAAGAAATGTTACCTATGGTTGGGTTACCTCCCAACAAGTGCTCTTTTAGTGTCATTAGCTTGACATGTTGTTCTTCACTTTCTTTCTCTTCTTCCAGTTTGTTAAGAGGAATGACCTCAAAGGAGGGAAAGATTCAGCTAGTGTCCCTTGTCTTGGCCTTTCCTCAGCAAGCTTCCTTTTGCAAATGGCTTGATTGATCTTGCTTGCTGGATTAGAGACAGAATTGGTGTTCTTGCTAGTTGCCTTCACTTCTTTGGATTCAAGACTTGGTTGCTGTGTGATTATTGGAGTTTTGTATTCATCCAGAGCCTTTTGAATTGGTGGTTCCATGTACTTCTCTGCTTCACTTGAGTTTGAAATTCTTTGGTTGTCTTTCTCACTTTCTTGCTCTTCCACTTCCTCCCTTGCACTCAACATTTGACTTAATAGCTTTTTCATTGAGGAGGTTTGTTGATCTTCCCAACATTTCTTCATCTCCTCTTCATATTTTTCAATCACAGATTCAATTGTTGAGAGTTTTTGGGTCAGGGACGTTTGTGAGAGTTGTGAGTCTTCATGTTCCCTTGTCATCTCAAGTGCAGTTTCATTTTCAACCACCTCATTCTTTATTGAAAGTTCACTTGATGCAGTAGCCTCCTCATCTTGCTCTTCCACTTTATCCTTCACATCCATCAATTGGTCTTCATCCTTACTGTTTAATGGTTCTAAGTTCCCCCTTGTTTGTTCTAAGGGCCCATTCATCTTCTTGAAGACGATTTCTTTCCAGGATGGGGATTGTGTGTATCTTTCCACTAGTTTTCTGTGTATTTCAATGGCTTGAAGGTAATCCTCATTTGTTGGTTCAAGAGATTAAGGTTGAGAATAATTTTGGTGACATAGATGTATTGTGGTGAAGTTGTATTGAGGGGTGTGGAATGAGTTGTGTGATTGATGGGATGACTTGTATGGATTTTGGAGGAAACTTTGTGTTGAGGCATAATCAAGTGATGAAGATCTTTCAAATGAGAAACTGGGACGTGAGGGTGGATACTCTTTCATTCCTTGGTGATACTCCCAGCCACCATTAGAATAATGACTTGCATCATTTTGTGGTGGAGGAAAATATCCCATATGATTCTCTTGCTCATCTTGTGTCTCTGAAGCAAATCTCCATGGATTGGAGTGCTTAGAATTTGTATTTTCTTGGTGATATTCCCAGCCACCATTAGAAATTGGTGATGGTGGGTAATATCCCATAAAATTTGTTTGATCATAAGATGAGTTGAACTCCATTTGAATTTTGGAAAATACAACACCAAGGAAAATTGAAATTGCTCATATCAGAGATGAGAATTTCTTAGTGAGGCAAAAACTCAAACACCTTGGTTTCAATCTAAAATAGAAAAAAAAAATAAAGAAAATGCTTGATCTAGACTTCTCACCCACTTAATCATTGTTGATCTAATCAATCTCCGGCAACAGCGCCAAAAAACTTAATGGGAAAAATTTGGAAAAACGGATTTCCAAACACCCAAAACTCACCGGCAAGTATACCGGGTCGTATCAAGTAGTAAAACTCACTTAGAGTGAGGTCAATCCCATAGGGATTGATGGATCAAGCAACTTTAGTGGGTGATTAGTTTAGTCAAGCTAACATTTAAGTGAAATTGGGTGAGACTTGAAGCAACAGAATGTAAATGACAAGGAATTATAAATTGCAGAAAGCAAATGTGCAGAAACTTAAAGTGCAAGAAAGGTAAATTGACAGAATCTTAAATAGCCAGAAATGTAAATTGTATCAAATGTAAATGGAATTGGGTGCAGGGAAATTAAAGAAAGTAATAGCTCAAACAATTGAAAAAGAACAAGCAGCTGGAAATTTAAAGTGCAGGAGGAATAAAGGAAATTGAGTGCTGGGATTGCAAAATGTAAACAAATAGAAGTATAATGACAATTAAACAGAGAAGAAAATGAATCTAAATGCAGTAGATCTAAATAAGAGAAATAAAATTACTTGAAGAATTAAAACAGAAAGTGACTGATGCTTAGTTGCAGCAATTTAAAAGAAGGTTGAAGATCTCAGGAGTGGAAGAGACTAGAAAACAAGTCTAGATCTCAAATCCTTCCTTGATCCAACAAGAACAATTGCAAAAGAAATAAGGAAAAGTAAATTGCAGAAGAATAGAAGATGAAGCAGTAATCAGAATTTGAATTATGCAGAAAAAGTAAACAAGAGATCTCAAAGTGAGAATTGAAACAGAATTCCTTCAATTCTCTAATTCAAGTTAAGATGTAAAAGTGAGCTCTCTACTACTACTCTCTATTGGAGCTAGCCTCTATACTCTCTAATGGAGCCCTCCTTTTGAAAATGAGAGTGATGCCTTTATATAGGCTTTTTACAAAATAAAATGAAATTGAAATGAAAAACAAATTAAATGAAAATCCCAATTCTAGCTTGTTCTTGTGCCTTTGAGTGATGATGTGGGCTTTGCTTGCTTTGGATTTGAAGAGAGATGGGTCTAGTTGGCCTTGGTTCAATTGGTGAAGAATTAAATCCAATTTGATTTTTAATTGAATTTTGGACCATGGTGCAGCTCCCAGGGCAAGGCTCAGTTGAAAAACACAACTGAGCGCCCAAACTTGCTTTGCCTTGCCCAATTTGGTGCGCCAGCCCCTTGTCCGTGTCAATTTTGTGCGCACGATTAGCTTCCTTGGCGTGCCAAAATGTGAGGAGTGTGGGGGGAGTAGTGCTCAGTTGGAAAAGTTAACTGAGCTTTCCTTTGTGTGCCTTGGTAGCGCCTTTGGCTTGAGTGTGAGGTCTTGAGTTCAAATCTTGGTGGAAGCACTTTTGTGAGCCTTTTCCTTGCATTTTCTTGAGTGGGAGCCTGATAAGGCTCAGTTGAGAAAGTGAACTGAGCGCTATTTTGCTTTCCTTGTTTTCCTTGTGTCTCCCCCTTCGAGCCTTGGTGAAGCCACTTTGGTTTATTTTTGCTTGTTTTTAGTCCTTAAAGATGCCTTTCATTTGTGCCCCAATTTTATGCCAAATATGGACTATCATATATCGTTGGAAAGCTCTGAATGTCAGCTTTCCAAAGCAACTAGAAGCACATCAATCGGACATCCGTAACTCAAGTTATGGCCCTTTGAAGGAAGCATGGTCATGTTGTAAACGCCCAAGTTTTAACTTAGCGAAAATTCTTGCTTCCAAGCTAAGTTTTTCACGATAAAGCTAAGTTCAATTAGTGAACTGAGCTTTGTGAGTGCTGATTGTGATGCTTCCTTGATTTGGTCATGGGCCACGCTTTTAAAAGCGTGGCCTAAGGCTCCAAAGTGTGCTTGATGAGCGGATAATTATACGCTTTTTAGCACTGTTTTTAGTATATTTTTAGTAGAATCTAGTTACTTTTAGGGATGTTTTCATTAGTTTTTATATTAAATTCACATTTCTGGACTTTACTATGAGTTTGTGTGTTTTTCTGTGATTTCAGATATTTTCTGGCTGAAATTGAGGGACTTGAGCAAAAATCAGATTCAGAGGTTGAAGAAGGACTGCTGATGCTGTTGGATTCTGACCTTCCTACACTCAAAGTAGATTTGATGGATCTACAGAACTTAAAATGGTGCGCTTCTAATTGCGTTTGAAAGTAGACATCCAGGTCTTTCCAGCAATATATAATAGTTCATACTTTGGCCGAGTTTAGATGATGTAAAAGGGCGTTGAACGCCAGTTCTACGCTGCTATCTGGAGTTAAACGCCAGAAACAAGTCACAAACCAGAGTTGAACGCCAGAAATATGTTACAACCGGGTGTTCAACTCCAGAAAGAGCCTCTGCACATGTAACATTCAAGCTCAGCCCAAGCACACACCAAGTGGGCCCCAGAAGTGGATTTATGCATCAATTACTTACTTCTGTAAACCCTAGTAACTAGTTTAGTATAAATAGAACTTTTTACTATTGTATTAGACATCTTTTGATCATTTTTAGATCTCTAGACCTCCATGGGAGGCTAGCCATTCGGCCATGCTTACCCTCTATTCACTTATGTATTTTTCAACGGTAGAGTTTCTGCACTCCATAGATTAAGGTGTGGAGCTCTGCTGTTCCTCAAAGATTAATGCAAAGTACTACTGTTTTTCTATTCAATTCAACTTATTCTGCTTCTAAGATATTCATTTGCACTTCACTATGAATGTGATGATCGTGACAGTCATCATCATTCCCCCATGAACGCGTGCCTGACAACCACTTCCGTTCTACCTTAGATTGAATGGGTATCTCTTGGATATCTAATACAGGGGACCGAGTCTGAGTTATTAGTGTCTTCGTGGTATAAGTTAGAACCCACGGATGGCCATATCTGAGATCCGGAAAGTCTAAACCTTGTCTGTGGTATTCCGAGTAGGATCTGGAAAGGGATGGCTGTGACGAACTTAAAACTCACGAGTGCTGGGCGTAGTGACAGACGCAAAAGGATCAATGGATCCTATTCCAGTATGATCGAGAACCTCAGATGATTAGCCGTGCCGTGATAGAGCATTTGGACCTTTTTCACAAGAGGATGGGATGTAGCCATTGACAATGGTGATGCCCTTACAGAAAGCTTGCCATGGAAAGGAGTAGGAAGGATTGGATAAAGACAGCAGGAAAGCAGAGGTTCAGAGGAACGAAAGCATCTCTATACGCTTATTTGAAATTCTAACCAATGAATTACATAAGTATTTCTATCCTTATTTTCTGTCTATTTATTAGTATTTTCGAAAACTCCATAATCAATTATTATCCGCCTGACTGAGATTTACAAGATGACCATAGCTTGCTTTATAACAACAATCTCCGTGGGATCGACCCTTACTCACGTAAGGTTTATTACTTGGACGACCCAGTCCACTTGCTGGTTAGTTGTATCGAAGTTGTGAATGAAAAACGATTTATTAAGACGTGCGTACAGAGTTTCTGACGCCGTTGCCTGGATCACAATTTCGTGCACCAGTGCTCCAACTTCAAAGTGTGCCCCAAAGCTCTTTTTTCTCTTTTTTAGCTTATTTTGTGCTTCTTTGCTTCTTTTTCTTCTTATTTCCTACCAAATTTATAAAATTAAAAGATCAAGGAAATATACCATTTAAGCATAAAAGAATGCAATATTTAAGCACTAATTATCAATTTTTTGTATGAAAAAGCATAGAAAAACATGACATGATGACATGTCATCAATCTTCATCCCTCATCACCTCCACTTCATCTCCTACCTCTTCATTGTTTGTTTCTTCACTCAACTTTGTAGGCATAGCAACATTCTTATCCAGTTTAGTACCGCTCCTAAGGGTAATGGCATTAATGCTACCCTTAGGGTTCGGTTGAGATTGAGAGGGTAAACTACTCGAGGTTGAAGCTTGTTGGGTGTTTTGTGTGGTTTGAGGAGGGAGAGTTAAGCGGGAAAGGGCTTCAGCTATTGTAGCCATATATGCCTCTTGTTTTTTATGGAACTCTCACTGCTCTTGCATGAAGGTGTGAATTATATCATTCATGTGAGGTTGATTGGAGGGAAGGGCTTGGTTAACTTGAGGAGGGCTAGGCCTACTATGTGAGTGTTGGTACTTCCCTTGAGGTTGAGATTGTGGCGGCTGTTGGTATTGTGGTTGACCTTGGGGATATTGATGGTAGTAGACTTGAGTGTTTTGGTTGGGATGAGCTTGAGGAGCTTGGTTCCACCTTTGAGTTGAATTATCCCTCCGCCCTTGGTTTTGATTACCTCCGTATTGGTAGGATCCTTGGTTGTAATTTGGTCTTTGTGGATAAGGGTTGGCTACCGCCAATGTAGTGTCCTCTTGGAGTTGAGGGCACTCATTGGTGTAATGAGTGTTACAAGCACAAACACCACATATCCTTGATGGTCCTTCGATCCTTGGAGGTTGAGGTGCAGCATTTATCAAAGCATGAGAAATTTGTTGCCCTTGGGTGATTTGTCGCAACAAGATTGTCATTTCACCGAGGGTCTTGGTCAAAATAGCATCTCTGGAGGGAGAAACTTCACTCAAAGCTTTCGGTTGTGGACTCCTTGCCCTTGAGTGCTGAGTCGAGTCCGCCAAGTCTGATATAAATTCCCATGCTTCTACAGCGGTCTTGTTTTTGGTCAATGATCCTCCACTCGCAGCGTCTAGGAGGAGCTTGTCTTGGTGGTTCATTTCTTGACAGAAATAACTGATAAGAACCAACTCATCAATCCTGTGGTAAGGGCAAGCCTCCAGTAACTTCTTAAATCTCTCCCAGTATTCATACAAAGTCTCCCCATCTCGTTGCATAATGCAAGAGATCTCTCTTCGCAACTTGTCTATTTTCTGAGGAGGGTAGAACTTTTCCAAAAATTCTTTACGCAACAAGTCCCAACTGGATCTAACTTCACCCGGGTTGAGTATAATGGAGCTTGAGGGTATATGATAAACCCATATTTTAACACAGACTAGAGCCAGGGAACATGCAGAGACTCAACACACATTCTCATTAGCATAGTTTTAGTTTTAGATATGAATCTAGAGAGAAAAATTACTCTTCCTCTAGGTTTTTTTTACATTCATAGTTTTATAATTTATTACTTTTGCTTTGGATATTGAAGAGTCATCACCTCCGTTGAAGATACTATTCTAGTTTGTTTTCTTACCCTTTTATTATTCCATATTCTCAATTCTTGTTTAGAGTTACAATTGGATTATTTTTAGAATTTATTAATGCAAAGGATTACTTTTATTTTTAATTGAATCGTAGTTATTGTCTATCATGTCTTCCTTTTATTCCTTATTTAATTCTATGCAAGTAATTCTCATGTCTATGGAGTAGATTCCCAACTTAACATGGGGGTTGATTAAAAGGAGACACTTGAGTTGGAATGCTCAAGTAATTAGTTAAATTGGAAGTTGTTGGCTAATTCTGTATTTACTAACGCTAGACCTTCTCAATGGAGAGGACTAGGATTTGCGAATAAGAGTTAGCTCAATCACTTGACTTTCCTTTATTTAGTAAGGGTTAACTAAGTAAAAATAACAACCTCTTTACACTACACTTGAGAGAATTTCAACAAGGATAGAACTTCCAATTAATCATTCCCCCAGTCAAGGCCTTTTATTTTGAATATTATAAATCTCCTTTAATTTTCATTGCTTTAATTTACAATTATATGCTTGTGCCCATTGCCCAAACTCAAAATTTCCCAGAAAACTCCTGATTAATAAATTAGCACCTCTTTGTCAACTCGTTGGGAGACGACCTGGGACTCATACTCCCAGTATTTTTATTCTAAACATTTGTGACAACTTTTCTAAATTGATGAGGCGGATTTTTGTTGGTTAAAAGCTATATTCGCAACTTATTTCCTATATTGATTTCTTAATTGGTCAAATTTCCACCACGCATCAGTTGCCAATTTTGTTGTGTTATTGATGCTTGTAATTGGTTGTTTAAATTTAATACTCCTTTTTACTTTTCTATGATTTTATTTTGTGCCTACCAAGTGTTTGAAAAATGCTTGGTTGGATTTTAAATTAAATTTTTACGTTCTTAACTTGGATTGATCAATTAGACTCTTGAATTGTCAAGGTCTCTTGTTGGTTGGTGATTTAAAGTTGCTAGTTGGCTTGAGCTTCACTAACTCTAATCTTTGATTAGGACTTGTGAACTCAAGTTGATTTGCTCTCTTGACTTACCTTCAATTGTTAGAGGTTAACTAAGTGAGAGCAAAAGGCAATTACCATCACAAGGGAGTATGATAATGGGGATAGGAATTCTAATTATCAATCCTTTCTAGGACTTTTCTTAATTGTTAGTTTACTTTCTTGTCATTTACATTCCTTGTTCAATATTTAAAAATTGCAAAAATACTTTTCCATAACCAATTGTAAGTACACTTCCCTGCAATTCCTTGAGAGACGACCCGAGGTTTAAATACTTCGGTTTATTTTTATTGGGTTTGTATTGTGACAAACAATTTAAACATTGACTGCGGATAATTTGTTGGTTTAGAACTATACTTGCAATGTGATATTTTTGTGAAATTCTTTACCGACAATTTTCCTGCGTCAAGTTTTTGGCGCCGTTGACGGGGAATTGCAAACGTGTGCCTTATTATTGGTTATTGTATATATTTACCTTTTGCTTGTTTGTTAGTTTTTGTTAGTTTTAGGACTTTATTGCTTATTTTTATTAGTTTTTATTTTTATTTGCTACTATGAATTCTCATCCCTTTGGCTATGAGTTTGGTTCGAATTATGTTGTAGGGAATGGAAGCTACAATGAGAACATGCATCAAGGATGGGACAATCAAAGGTGGGAAGAGCCTCAAACTTATGGACATCCCTCTTGGCAACAACCTCTACCAACTTACTATGAGCAAGAGTTATTCCAAGGTGCGTACCAAGACAATAGCTATGGTGGACCCCCTTGTAGTTACCAACAAGCCCCACCATATGCCTATGAACCCCTCCTCCACATAAATTTGAACCACCATACTCACAAGCCACCTACAATCAAATACTTCCTTATGACCCTAACCCATATCCACCATAGCAACCATGTTATGAGCCATATGAGCCATACATAGAGCCACCCCAATTCCAACCCAATTGCTCCTAAGAACCACCACCTCAATATACACCACCTCCAATGTCTGTGAGCTTTCAACCACAGTAGGATCCTAATTATGTTAGCCAAGCGGAACAAGAGCCACAGGATCAATTTAAGGAAGCAATGGATCGACTTCAAACAACCATCCATGAAATGGAACGAGAGGAAAGCCGAAAATCACATGAAGCTCTCATGGCTAACAAATCTCAACTTGAGAACCAAGCACTGAAGTGTGTTGTGCAAGTGGAAAAGATGGAGAGTGTTAAACCGCCACATCTTTATCAAGTTGAACCACCTTCCCACCATGAACCCTTCCTCCCAACTGATGAACCCTCATATCCACTCCAATCACCAATAGATGACACTCTTGGTGTTCTTCTTCAAGAGCAAAGAGAGATGCAGTGGACGACACTAGAGTTCATAGCTATCTTGACAGAGGTAGTAGATAATTTAGCTTCACTACACTTCAACACTCAAGGCACTCCCATGGCTGCATGTGGAGAATCAATAGAAGAGTGTAGCATGAAGGAGAGACTAGGAACGCCAGTGGAAAGTGAGGAATATGACTTTGTATTGGAACAATTGGAAGAAGCCATACCTGTTGAAGAGGAAGAAGTAGTTGAAGACTCAGGAGGTGCTGAACCTCCATGGGAATCTAGAGTTGTAGAGTATTTTTCCAAGAAGCTTGAAATCGATGTTGAGGAAGTTAGTGCATAACCTCCAAGGCATATTCCCTACGAAGAATTTGACGAAATAGATCAAGAGACAAATTCTCTTGGTGATGACGGTCATGAATCAAGCTATCCTAGTAATAAATCTGTATCAACAAGTGAAATCCTTGAGTTAGAAGAGCCTTCTCCCGATGAAATTGAAAGCAACATTGAAGTAGATTTCTCTCAACCTCACATTTATGATTTGAGTGATGGAGAAGAGTTGGATGAATTCGGTGAGGAAGAGCTTGAAAGTGAAGAATCTTTTCAAAAGGTGGAAGTCCTTTGGCAAAGTTGGACGAGAGTTGAATATGCTTTGTCAAGATTGTTGGAGACTTCTATACCTAGGTTGCCATCTACTCCTTCATTTGAGTGGGTAAAACTAATCTCTATTTGCTTTACTGTCCCACTTGAGTATGGTATTCTTGAAACAGATGGCCAACTTAGGAGGCTTTGTGGAATTAAGCGTAAGATAAGGATGTTTAGTGGTTGGAGTTGCAAATCAAGGCTCATCAGGGTTGAGATTTCAAGAGCTAGATGCAAGGGGTTGGACTAGTGATCAATTGGTTGGATCTACGAGAAGAGTTTGGTACTTCATTGAGAATTCGGATTGCTTGCCACCCGGTTGGAACAATGATGATTAACTTAAAGACGGGTGTAGGAACAAGATTGGGATCCTGGCATACAAGAGGATCAAATTAGGGAGCTCAAAGCTTGTGAAAAACTTCATCAAGGCTTGGTGAAGTCACTTGGAAATGTTGGAGCTTATTGGAAGTCCAAGCATTGGTGAAAGTTTTAAGATGAGTTCAAGCACAAGCCACCATGACAAGGAGCTCACCAAATGTCCAACTTAAGGACTTTAACTAAAAGTGCTAGGTGGGAGACACCACACTATGGTAAATTCTTTCTAATTTCCCTATTGTTTAGATTAGTAATAAGTTATATTTTTATTTTTAGTTATGTTTATTTCATTTAATTTATGGTTTAGTTGTTTAATAATTTCTGGAGTTGATATAAAAAAAAGTGCACCTGACGCGTAAGTGTCAATGATGCGCACACGTCATATGGAGTTTCGCTCTCTAGTTTAATGAACAGAGAGTTACGCTAGAACTGTGCGGGACGTGTGACTGGCGCACAAACCACCCCACGCGTACCCGTCACTAGAAATTTTGTGGTTCCGAGCGTGTATGTCAGCGACGCGTACGCGTGGTATGAAAAATCGGCGTAATTTAGTACATTAAACAGAGATTTGGGCTGCCACTGTGCGAATGTTGTGCGCTGATGAGCGGATAATTTATACGCTTTTTGGCATTATTTTTACACAGTTTTTAGTATAATTTAATTAGTTTTTAGTATATTTTTATTAGTTTTTAAATAAAATTCACATTTCTAGAATTTACTATGAGTTTGTGTGTTTTTCTGTGACTTCAGGTATTTTCTGGCTTAAATTGAGGGACTTGAGCAAAAATCATATTCAGAGGTTGAAGAAGGACTGCAGATGCTGTTGGATTGTGATCTCCCTTCATTCAAAGTGGATTTTCTGGAGCTATAGAACTCCAAATGGCGCGCTCTCAATTGTGTTGGAAAGTAGAAATCCAGGGCTTTCCAGCAATATATAATAGTCCATACTTTGCCCGAGTTTAGATGACGCAAACTGGCGTTCAACGCCAGTTCCATGCTGCATTCTAGAGTTAAACGCCAGAAACAGGTTGCAAAGTGGAGTTAAACGCCAGAAACAGGTTACAAACTGGCATTCAACTCCAAGAGAAGCCTCTACACGTGTAAAGCTCAATGCTCAGCCCAAGCACACACCAAGTGGGTCCCAGAAGTGGATTTCTGCATCATTTACTCATTTTTCTGTAAACCCTAGTAACTAGTTTAGTATAAATAGGACTTTTTACTATTGTATTTACATCTTCGGATCAGATCTTTGATCAGTTTTATGCTATCTTAGACCTTTATGGGGGCTGGCCATTCGGCCATGCCTGGACCTTCATCACTTATGTATTTTCAACGGTAGAGTTTCTACACACCATAGATTAAGGTGTGGAGCTCTGCTGTTCCTCATGAATTAATGCAAAGTACTATTGTTTTTCTATTCAATTCAAGCTTATTCCTATTCTAAGATATCCATTCGCACCCAAGAACATGATGAATGTGATGATTATGTGACGCTCATTATCATTCTCACTTATGAACGCGTGCCTGACAAACACTTACGTTCTACATGCAAACAAGCTAGAATGAATATCTCTTAGATATCTAGTACAGAGGACCGAGTCTGAGATATTAGAATCTTCGTGGTATAAGTTAGAACCCATGGACGGCCATTCCTGAGATCCGGAAAGTCTAAACCTTGTCTGTGGTATTCCAAGTAGGATTTGGGAAGGGATGGCTATGACGAGCTTCAAACTCGCGAGTGCTGGGCGTAGTGACAGACGCAAAAGGATAGTAAATCCTATTCCAGTATGATCGAGAACCGACAGATGATTAGCCATGCAGTAACAGCGCATTGGACCATTTTCACAGAGAGGATGGGATGTAGCAATTGACAACGGTGATGCCCTACATAAAGCTTGCCATGGAAATGAGTAGGAATGATTGGATGAAGACAGCAGGAAAGCAGAGGTTCAGGAGGAACGAAAGCACCTCTATACGCTTATCTGAAATTCTCACCAATGAATTACATAAGTATCTCTATCCCAGTTTATATTTTATTTATGTTTTTATTATCAATTCACCATAACCATTTGAATTCGCCTGACTGAGATTTACAAGGTGACCATAGCTTGCTTCAGGCCGACAATCTCCGTGGGATCGACCCTTACTCACATAAGGTTTATTACTTGGACGACCTAGTGCACTTGCTGGTTAGTTGTGCGAAGTTGTGATAAAGAGTTGAAATTACAATTGTGCGTACCAAGTTGTTGGTGCCATTGATGATCACAATTTCGTGCACCAAGTTTTTGGCGCCGTTGCCGGGGATTGTTCGAGTTTGGACAACTGACGGTTCATCTTGTTGCTCAGATTAGGTAATTTTATTTTAATTTTAAGCTTTTTATTTCTTATTTTCGAAAAATACAAAAAAATTCTTCTTTTTCGTTTTTCCAAAATAATTTTCGAAAAATCCAAAAAAAATTAATAAAATCATAAAATCAAAAATAATATTGTGTTTCTTGTTTGAGTCTTGTGTCAAATTTTAAGTTTGGTGTTAATTGCATCCTTTTATTTTTCTTAAAAATTTTTTGAAAACACATGCATTGAGTTTCTTTCTTGTTCTTCACGATCTTCTAGTTGTTCTTGATAAGTCTTCTTGTTTGATCTTTAAAATTTCTTGTTTTGTGTCTTTTCTTGTTTTTCATATGCATTCTTGAATTCTTAGTGTCTAAATATTAAAAATTTCTAAGTTTGGTGTCTTGCATGTTTTTTTTTATTAAAAATTTTTTCAAAAATACATACTTGATGTTCATTATGATCTTCAAAGTGTTCTTGGTGTTCATCTTTGCATTCAAAGTGTTCTTGCATGTTTCCTTTGTTTTGATCCAAAATTTTCATGCATTGAGTCTTTTTGATGTTTTTCTCTTTCCTTGTTAAAATTCAAAAATAAAAAAAAATATCTTTCCCTTATTTTCTCATAAATTTTCGAAAATTTGAGTTGACTTTTTCAAAACTTTTTAAAATTTAGTTGCTTCTTATGAGTCAAATCAAATTTTCAACTTAAAAAAAATTCTATCTTTTTCAAAAATCAAATCTTTTTCATTTTTTTTATTTCTTCCATATTTTCGAAAACTTTATGATTGATTTTCAAAATCTTTTTCTTATTTCTAATTCATATTTTCGACATTAATGCTAACAATTAATGTGATTGATTCAAAATTTTTAAGTTTGTTACTTGCCTAATAAGAAAGGTTCAATCTTTAAACTCTAGAATCATATCTTTTTAGTTTCTTGTTAGTCAAGTAATCAACTTTGTTTTCAAAATCAAATCTTTTTCAAAATAAGTTTCAATCACATCTTTTTCAAAATCAATTTCAAAATCTTTGCTAACTTCTTTTCTAACTTCCTATCTTTTCAAAAATTTGATTTTCAAATCTTTTTCAATTAATCACTTAACTTTTTGTTTGATTTTAAAAGTTTACTATTTCAATCATATCTTTTTCAAAACTACCTAACTAATTCTCTCTCTAATTTTCGAAAATTACCTTCCTCTTATTCAAAATTTCTTTTTGATTAACTAATTGTTTTAAATTTTAATTTAATTTCATTTTTCCTTTTTTAAAATTTTCGAATTCTAACCTTAATTTTAAATTAAAAACAAAAATATTTTTATTTTAATTTATTTAATTTTCGAATTCTTCATTCTCTCATCTCCTTCTAATTATTTATTTATTTACTAACACTTCTCTTCATCTCAAAATTCGAACCCTTCCTTCCTCTTGGTGTTCGAATTTCTCTTCTTCTATTCATATCTTCTTCTACTCACATAAAGGAATCTCTATCCTGTGACATAGAGGATTCCATATTTTCTTTGCTGTTTTCTTCTTTTTCATATGAGCAGGAACAAGGATAAGAACATTCTTGTTGAAGCTGATCCGGAACCTAAAAGGACTCTGAAGAGGAAGCTAAGAGAAGCTAAAACACAAGACTTTGAAGAGGACTTTACAAAAATTTTCGAAAAAGAAGGAGACATGGCCGAAAATAATAACAATGCAAGGAAGATGCTTGGTGACTTTACTGCACCTAATTCCAATTTACATGGAAGAAGCATCTCAATCCCTGCCATTGGAGCAAACAATTTTGAGCTGAAACCTCAACTAGTTTCTCTGATGCAACAGAATTACAAGTTTCATGGACTTCCATCAGAAGATCCCTTTTAGTTCTTAACTGAATTCTTGCAGATCTGTGATACTGTTAAGACCAACGGGGTTGATCCCGAGGTCTACAGGCTCATGCTTTTCCCGTTTGCTGTAAGAGACAGAGATAGAATATGGTTGGACTCTCAACCTAAAGATAGCCTGAACTCTTGGGATAAGCTGGTCACAGCTTTCTTAGCCAATTTCTTTCCTCCTCAAAAGCTTAGCAAGCTTAGAGTGGATGTTCAGACCTTTAGACAAAAGGAAGGTAAATCGCTCTATGAAGCTTGGGACAGATACAAGGAACTGACCAAAAAGTGTCCTTCTGACATGCTTTCAGAATGGACCATCCTGGATATATTCTATGATGGTCTGTCTGAATTATCTAAAATGTCATTGGACCATTCTGCAGGTGGATCCATTCACCTAAAGAAAACACCTGCAGAAGCTCAAGAACTCATTGACATGGTTGCAAATAACCAGTTCATGTACACTTTTGAAAGGAATCCTGTGAATAATGGGACGCCTATGAGGAAGGAAATTCTTGAAATTGATACTCTCAATGCCATATTGGCTCAGAATAAAATATTGACTCAGCAAGTCAATATGATCTCTCAAAGTCTGAATGGATTGAAGGAATCGTCCAACGGTACTAAAGAGGCATCTTCTGAAGAAGAAGCTTATGATCCTGAGAACCCTACAATAGCAGAGGTGAATTACATGGGTAAACCCTATGGAAACACCTATAATCCCTCATGGAGAAATAATCCAAATTTCTCATGGAAGGATCAACAAAAGCCTCAACAAGGCTTTAATAATGGTGGAAGAAACAGGTTTAGCAATAGCAAACCTTTTCCATCATCCACTCAGCAACAGACAGAGAATTCTGAGCAGAATCCATCTAGCTTAGCAAATATAGTCTCTGATCTATCTAAGGCCACTGTGAGTTTCATGAATGAAACAAGGTCCTCCATTAGGAATTTGGAGGCACAAGTGGGCCGGCTGAGTAAAAGAGTCACTGAAATCCCTCCTAGTACTCTTCCAAGCAATACAGAAGAGAATCCAAAGAGAGAGTGCAAGGCCATAGATTTAACCATCATGGCTGAACCTACAAGGGAGGGAGAGGACGTGAATCCCAGTGAGGAAGACCTCCTGGGACGCTCAGTGATCAATAAGGAGTTCCTCAATGAGGACCTAAAGGAATCTGAGACTCATCTAGAGACCATAGAGATTCCATTGAACCTCCTTCTACCCTTCATAAGCTCTGATGGTACTCTTCTTCTGAAGAGAATGAAGACATTACTGAAGAGCAAGTTGCCAAGTACATTAGTGCAATCATGAAGCTGAATGCCAAATTATTTGGTAATGACACTTGGGAAGATGAACCTCCCTTGCTCACCAATGAACTGAATGCATTGGATAGGCAGAAATTACCTCAAAAGAAACAGGATCCTGGTAAATTCCTAATTCCCTGTAACATAGGTACCATGAACTTTGAGAAAGCTCTGTGTGACCTGGGGTCAGGAATAAACTTAATGCCACTTTCCGTAATGGAGAAACTTGGGATCTTTGAGGTGCAAGCTGCTAGAATCTCATTAGAGATGGCAGATAACTCAAGAAAATAGGCTTATGGACAAGTAGAGGACGTGTTACTAAAGGTTGAAGGCCTTTACATCCCTGTTGATTTCATAATCCTAGACACTGGGAAGGATGAGGATGAATCCATCATCCTTGGAAGACCCTTCCTAGCCACAGCAAGAGCTGTGATTGATGTGGACAGAGGAAAATTAATCCTTCAACTGAATGAGGACAACCTTGTGTTTAAAACTCAAGGATCTCCTTCTGTAACCATGAAGAGGAAGCATGAAAAGCTTCTCTCACTGCAGAGTCAATCAAAGCCCCCACAGTCAAACTCTAAGTTTGGTGTTGGGAAGCCACAACCAAACTCTAAGTTTGGTGTTGAACCCCCACATTCAAACTCTAAGTTTGGTGTTGGGAGGTTCCAACCTTGCTCTGATTATCTGTGAGGATCCATGGGAGCTCACTGTCAAGCTATTGACATTAAATAAGCGCTTGTTGGGAGGCAACCCAATGTTATTTAAACATATCTATTTTATTTTCTCTTTGTTATTTCATGTTTTATTAGGTTGATGATCATGTGGAGTCACAAAAACTACTGAAAAATCAAAAATAAAATGAAAAAAAACAGCATTGAAAACAGCACACCCTGGAGGAGAGCAGTCTGGCATTTAAATGCCAGAAACAAGCATCTGTCTGGCATTTAACGCCAGAAACAGGCACCAAGCTGGCGTTTAACGCCAAAAACAAGCATCTGCCTGGCGTTAAACGCCAGGATTGCACAGCAAGGGCATTTTACACACCTAATTGGAGCAGGGATGTTAAATCCTTGGCACTACTGGATCTGCGGACCCCACAGGATCCCCACATTTTCTTCTCTCCTCTTCACACCTTTTCATAACTCTCTTCCCCAAATACCCTTCACCAATCACCTCAATCACTCTTTCCCATCACCTCTTCACCACTCACATCCATCCTCTCTTCCCCATAAACCCCACCTACCTTCAAAATTCAAAATAATTTCCCTCCCAAACCCAACCCTAATGGCCGAACCCTACACCCCCCCTCACTCCTATATAAACCCCTCACTCCTTCGTCATTTTCACACAACACAACCCTCTCTTCTTCTCCTTGGCCGAATACATCTTCTTCCCCTATCTCCTCCATTTTCTTCTTCTTCTACTACTTTCTTTCTTTTTTTGCTCGGGGACGAGCAAACATTTTAAGTTTGGTGTGGTAAAAGCATAGCTTTTTGTTTTTCCATAACCATTTATGGCACCTAAGACCAGAGAAACCTCTAGAAAGAGGAAAGGAAAGGCGATTGCTTCCACCTCTGAGTCATGGGAGATGGAGAGATTCATCTCAAAGGTCCATTAAGACCACTTCTATGAAGCTGTGGCCAAGAAGAAAGTGATCCCTGAGGTTCCTTTCAAGCTCAAAAAGAATGAGTATCCGGAGATCCGACTTGAGATCCAAAGGAGAGGTTGGGAAGTTCTCACCAACTCCATTCAACAAGTTGGGATCCTAATGGTTCAAGAGTTCTATGCCAACACATGGATCACTAGGAACCATGATCAAAGTGTGAAACCGAATCCAAAGCATTGGCTCACCATGGTTCGGGGGAAATACTTAGATTTCAGTCTGGAAAATGTAAGGCTGGCATTCAACTTGCCAATGATGGAAGAGAACGCATGCCCCTACACAAGAAGGGTCAACTTTGATCAAAGATTGGACCAAGTTCTCATAGACATATGTGAGGAAGGAGCTCAATGGAAAATTGACTCAAGAGGCAAGCCGGTTCAATTAAGAAGGCTTGACCTCAAACCAGTGGGTAGGGGATGGCTAGAGTTCATTCAACGCTCAATCATTCCAACTAGTAACCGATCTGAAGTTACTATAGACCGGGCCATCATGATCCATAGTATCATGATTGGAGAAGAGGTGGAAGTTCATGAGATTATACCTCAAGAACTCTTCAAGGTGGCTGACAAGTCCTCCACTTGGGCAAGGTTAGCCTTTCCTCACCTCATTTGCCACCTCTGTAATTCGGCTGGAATTGACAAAGAGGGAGACATCCTCATTGAAGAGGACAAGCCCATCACTAAGAAAAGGATGGAGCAAATAAGAGATCATGGACCTCAACATGAGCATGAGGAAATTCCTCACCATGAAATCCCTGAGATGCCTCAGAGGATGCACTTTCCTCCACAGAATTATTGGGAGCAAATCAACACTTCCCTAAGAGAATTAAGTTCCAACATGGGACAACTAAGGGTGGAGCACCAAGAGCACTCCATCATCCTCCATGAAATTAGAGAAGATCAAAGAGCTATGAGGGAGGAGCAAGAAAGACAAGGAAGAGACATAGAGGAGCTCAAGAGCACCATTGGTTCTTCAAGGAGAGGAAGACGCCACCCTCACTAAGGTGGACTCATTCCTTAATCTCCTTGTCTATTTATTTTCTGTTTTTCAGTTTTTGAGCCTTATGTGTTATTTATGTTTGTGCCTTTACTACGTGATCATTAGCGTCTAAGTGTCTATGCCTTAAAGTTATGAATATGAATCCATCACCTCTCTTGAATGAAAAATGTTTTAATTACAAAAGAACAAGAAGTACATGGTTTCGAATTCATCCTTGAAACTAGTTTAATTATTTTGATGTGGTGACAATACTTTTTGTTTTCTGAATGAATGCTTGAACAGTGCATATGTCTTTTGAAGTTGATGATTATGAATGTTAAATATGTTGGCTCTTGAAGAATAAGGAAAAAGGAGACATGTTATTTGATAATCTGAAAAATCATAAAAATGATTCTTGAAGCAAGAAAAAGCAGTGAATACAAAAGCTTGTAGAAAAAAAATGCAAAAAAAAAAAGAAAAAGAAAAAGAAAAAGCAAGCAGAAAAAGCTAAAAGCTCTTTAAACCAAAAGGCAAGAGCAAAAAGCCAATAGCCCTTAAAACCAAAAGGCAAGGGTAAATAAAAAGGATCCAAGGCTTTGAGCATCAGTGGATAGGAGGGCTTAAAGGAATAAAATCCTGGCCTAAGCGGCTAAACCAAGCTGTCCCTAACCATGTGCTTGTGGCGTGAAGGTGTCAAGTGAAAACTTGAGACTGAGCGGTTAAAGTCGAGGTCCAAAGCAAAAACAGAGTGTGCTTAAGAACCCTGGACACCTCTAATTGGGGACTTTAGCAAAGCTGAGTCACAATCTGAAAAGGTTCACCCAGTTATGTGTCTGTGGCATTTATGTATCCGGTGGTAATACTGGAAAACAAAGTGCTTAGGGCCACGGCCAAGACTCATAAAGTAGCTGTGTTCAAGAATCAACATACTGAACTAAGAGAATCAGTAATACTATCTGAATTCTAAGTTCCTATAGATGCCAATCATTCTGAACTTCAATGGATAAAGTGAGATGCCAAAACTATTCAAGAGGCAAAAAGCTACAAGTCCCGCTCATCTGATTGGAGCTAAGTTTCATTGATATTTTGGAATTTATAGTATATTCTCTTCTTTTTATCCTATTTGATTTTCAGTTGCTTGGGGACAAGCAACAATTTAAGTTTGGTGTTGTGATGAGCGGATAATTTATACGCTTTTTGGCATTGTTTTTACACAGTTTTCAGTATAATTTAATTAGTTTTTAGTATATTTTTATTAGTTTTTAATTAAAATTCACATTTCTGGACTTTACTATTAGTTTGTGTGTTTTTCTGTGATTTCAGGTATTTTCTGGCTGAAATTGAGGGACTTGAGCAAAAATCAGATTCAGAGGTTGAAGAAGGACTGCAGATGCTGTTGGATTCTGACCTCCCTTCACTCAAAGTAGATTTTATAGAACTACAGAACTTCAAATGGCGCGCTCTCAATTGTGTTGAAAGGTAGACATCCAGGGCTTTCCAGCAATATATAATAGTCCATACTTTGCTCGAGTTTAGACGACGCAAACTGGCGTTCAACGCCAGTTCCATGCTGCATTCTGAAGTTAAACGCCAGAAACAGGTTGCAAAGTGGAGTTAAATGCCAGAAACAGGTTACAAACTGGCGTTCATCTCCAAGAGGAGCCTCTACACGTGTAAAGCTTAATGCTCAGCCCAAGCACACACCAAGTGGGCCCCAGAAGTGGATTTCTGCATCATTTACTCATTTCTGTAAACCCTAGTAACTAGTTTAGTATAAATAGGACTTTTTACTATTGTATTTACATCTTCGGATCAGATCTTTGATCAGTTTTATGCTATTTTAGACCTTTATGGGGGCTGGCCATTCGGCCATGCCTGGACTTTCATCATTTATGTATTTTCAACGGTAAAGTTTCTACACACCATAGATTAAGGTGTGGAGCTCTGCTGTTCCTCATGAATTAATGCAAAGTACTATTGTTTTTTCTATTCAATTCAAGCTTATTCCTATTCTAAGATATCCATTCGCACCCAAAAACATGATAAATGTGATGATTATGTGACGCTCATCATCATTCTCACTTATGAACGCGTGCCTGACAAACACTTCCGTTCTACATGCAAACAAGCTAGAATGAATATCTCTTAGATATCTAATACAGAGGACCGAGTCCGAGATATTAGAATCTTCGCGGTATAAGTTAGAACCCATGGACGGCCATTCTTGAGATCCGGAAAGTCTAAACCTTGTCTGTGGTATTCTGAGTAGGATTTGGGAAGGGATGGCTGTGACGAGCTTCAAACTCGCGAGTGCTAGGCGTAGTGACAGATGCAAAAGGATAGTAAATGATTAGCCATGCAGTAACAGCGCATTGGACCATTTTCACAGAGAGGATGGGATGTAGCCATTGACAACGGTGATGCCCTACATAAAGCTTGCCATGGAAAGGAGTAGGAATGATTGGATGAAGACAGCAGGAAAGCAGAGGTTCAGGAGGAACGAAAGCACCTCTATACGCTTATCTGAAATTCTTACCAATGAATTAAATAAGTATCTCTATCCCAGTTTATATTTTATTTATGTTTTTATTATCAATTCACCATAACCATTTGAATCCGCCTGACTGAGATTTACAAGGTGACCATAGCTTGCTTCAGGCCAACAATCTCCGTGGGATCGACCCTTACTCACGTAAGGTTTATTACTTGGATGGCCCAGTGCACTTGCTGGTTAGTTGTGCAAAGTTGTGATAAAGAGTTGAGATTACAATTGTGCGTACCAAGTTGTTGGCGCCATTGATGATCACAATTTCGTGCACCATGCGCGGAGCACAATTCACTTCCACGCGTACGCGTAACTGACGCGTACGTGTCGCCTCCTTATCCTGCAACCCACGCGTACGCGTGGGCGACGCTTACGCGTCACGTCCTATTTTCCATTCTTCCTCTTTCTTCTCTCCCTTCTTATTATTTCCTCTTTCCTTTCTTCTTCCTTTTCTTCTTCCCATCTTACTTTCTTCTTCATTTCTTTAACTTCCCATTCTTATTCTCTTTTATTCTCTTTTGTTTATTCCATTTGCACACTTTCATTCATTGCATTTTAATTTTGTACTTGTTTTCATGTCTTTTTTCTAAATTTGCTATTTTTTTCTTGGTGTTGAATTTTCTTACTTAACTGTTGACTATTTCTTGCATTGTTTTGGTGCTTCTTGACTTGCTTGATATTTAGTTAATATGCCATTTGCTTCTATTATTTTCTCACTTGCATGTTGCAGCTACCATGTAGTAGAGAACCTCATTATTACTTGGCATTAGCCCACCCATATTTTATTTGTTTTTATATCTTTGTTTGTGGGTTACTCTTCTCTATTTTTCTCTTCTTTCAAGATGGCCATCAAGAAGGAAAATGGAACACTTCTAAATGGGGCGGACAAATAAGTTCCTCTGCAAAATCTTTTGAGAAAGCACATCAATTGTAGCAACCCGTCCACTTGCACATCTTCGCATGCACTGAGGATGGTGCAATCTTTAAGTGTGGGGAGGTTGATACCGACTTTCGTGGGTTAGTTATCTTCTTTTCAACACCAATATTTAGTTTTCTTTGTTACTGAGTTGTTGCACTGCATATTAGATTACATGGTAGTTAATTATTTGTATTTATGTACTACTTGGTTGAAGTAATGATTTTCTTTTCCAAGAAATTATTTTAGAGTATTTCACTAATTTGAATTAAAATTTTTGTTGAACTTGCTTGAAAAAATTTATTTTGGAACATGGTTTAGAGCTCGAACACACAAAACCAGTGAGATTTTGAGCCTATTTGATTGGTTGCATTTTATCAACCAATATTCTATTTTGGTGTGTATTGTTCTCTCTAAAATTGTGATCTTTGTCTTGCTTAATTCTATATTTCTATTGTTTAATGTATGCATGCACTTATGTGATTGAGGCCTCTGTTTCACTGAGCTCATATACCCATATGGCCTTAACCTTTTTATTATACTTTGTAACCCAATGTTGAGCCTATTTTACCCCATTTGTTCTTTACTTTAGCACATCATTAACTCTAAGTGGAAAACAATGAATGACCTTAATTTGAATCCTTGGTTAACTTAGACTAGTGAAAGTGCTCATGAATTAAGTGTGGGGAAGTTGAGTTTGGCAATATCTAGTTTGGGAATTGAGCATGTTAGACTTTTTTGTGAAAATGTGAAAAATAAGTTGAGCACATATTCTTACATTCAATATCTTAATCATATGCATTGAGAAAAAAAAAACAAAACAAAAACAAGAATAAAAAGAGAAAAAGAAAAGAAAAAGAGCAAATAATAAAAGGGGACAAAATGTCCCAAAGTAAATGGTGATAGCAATGCATATGCACTGTACTCAAAGTTGGGATGCATGAATATATGGTAAACATAGTTAATGGGTAGTTAGATTTTGTATTGTGATTACATGGATTGTCTTAAGTTAGGTAAGAAGTTTAGGTTAATCAATGATTCAGATTTTAGTCCACTTGACCAAATACATTCCTTCCTTGACCCTAACCCCATTACAACCCTTAAAAGACCTCTTGATATGTATATTTATGCATTAAATTTTTGTTGATTGGTAGAAGAAGAGAAAGCCTTAAAAAGCAAGGTTAGTAGAGAATTGAGAGAATCGAACCTTAAACACTTGAGTGATTAGAGTGTATACACTTCCGGTGAGGGTTCGATGCTCGATTCTTTGTTCCTGGCTTTCACGAGCTTTCTTCTTGCAAGTTTACTTGTACTTCATTTTATGATTTGAATTAGTGGAATTCCGTTCATATTTGTTCTTGGAGAATTTGATGTACTTTTAACCAAGTAGGAAAAAGCATTTTACATTTAGTGGCATTCATATAGATAGGTTGCATTTCATAAATTTTACCATCCCTCTTCATTCTTTATAGCTTCTCTTGAGCTTAGCATGAGGACATGCTAATGTTTAAGTGTGGGGAGATTTGATGCACCACTATTTCATGGTATATTTTATGATGAATTGAGTGGACTTTATCCATTATTCTCACACTTATTTATATAAATTGTATGTTTTACATTTTCCTTCCTAATTTTGTGCGTTGATTGAAAACATGCTTCTTTGGCCTTAAATTACTGATTTTTAATCCTCTCTTATTACCATTTGATGCCGTGATATGTGTGTTCAGTGTTTTCAGGTTTTATAAGGCAGGAATTGCTTAGAGGATGGGAAGGAAGCATGCAAAAGTGGAAGGAACACAAGAAATTGATGTTCTAAGAAACTGGCAGCGACGCACACGCGTGGACGACGCGTACGCGTGACCAGTGCATCAGGCAAGCGACGCGTACATGTGGATGATGCGTACGCGTGACCAGGAATTTGTTCAGTGATGCGTACGTGTGACGAGCGTCACGTGCTGCAATTTACAGAAAATGCTAGGGGCAATTTCTGGGCTGATTTGGACCCAGTTTCAAGCCCGAACACACAAATTAGAGGCTGGAGAGTGGAGTTGGAAGGGTCATTCAATCATTCACACATTCATTCACAATAGTTAGGTTTAGATGTATTTTTCTAGAGAGAGAGGTTTTCTCCTTTCTCTAGGTTTTAGGGTTTTTAGTCTTGTTTCTTCTCAATTTCAGAATTCTACCTTGCTTTTATTTAGTTTTCTTCTACTTTCATTTGTTTTAGTACTTTGGTTTGTCTACTTCTATCATTGATTCCTTTATTTTGCCAATTTAGTTTATGAACTCTTATGTTTCCTTTGATCCATATTAATGCAATTTATGTTTCCATATTTATGATTGCTTTCTTTAATTTGTGTTATTGATGCTTGCAATTGGTTGTTTAAATTTAATACTCCTTGTTACTTTTCTATGCTTTTATTTTGTGCCTACCAAGTGTTTAATAAAATGCTTGGTGTAACACCCTAATATTCCAATCCTTATGCTCGAGTCATAGGTCAATGATATTACGGTGGTACGACCCCCAAGGTGGATTTTTTTACATAATTATAAGTATAATAGGAAAGAGTATTAGTCGGGAAGCCTGAAAAGAGTAAAAATAAAATCGTGAAGTCGTATCACTCACGCATCAACAACTAAAAGATAAAGCATTAAGTCGAAAGCGATATACAGATAAAGGCATAAAGGAGAATAAGAGAAGGACAGTATATAGATATATAATATAAGTAAATAGCCACTATTCGTGACCTGCGAAGTTTAGGCCGGCTAGGGTACAGTATGAAAGTAGTTGACAACAGTATCTCCTAATCTCTCCCAAAAGAAACATACGAGCCTCTACAGGCAAGTTCAGAAGAGTTCAATACATAATAAAGCTTTTTCAAATAAAGGTGGAGAGATACTAAGCAAATATAAAGTAGAGAATATAAAGATCTTCGCCATCTTTCAGATGAACCACAGCTCACTTCTGAGCACCTGGACCTGTATCTGAAAAACAAGAGATATATACGGAATGAGAACCCCCGACCCATGGGTTCCCAGTACGGTAAAAGTGCCAAATAAATACAACGCATTGTAATAAAAACTCACTAAGCATCCTAAACTTCCTTTCACCAAACATTCATCCTATGTTCTCGCTAATCCATAAATAGGCAACTGTCATAAGGGAATGCTAAATCTAATTCATATTCCTCATGCTTCCCAACTTTCTAACTCTCTGACAAATCAGAATCAAAATCATAAACCAAATCATCACCAGTTATTTTGTCTCAGCAATTCTATATCAATACTTCATATTCTCACCTGGAGCAAGTGAAATCACTTTACTGCGTCTACCCAGGGGACTCAAATTATCTCATTCAATAATCATCATTTTAAATTAATCATATCATTATTCCATTTCAACAAGAACATCCCTCAGCGTCAACCGACACCAGCATGAGGGACCTCACAGTTGTACAAACACAATTAATACAGACAAGTAATACACAAATAAGGTACTAGTAGAATAGATAGCATATAATCAGGTAACATAGCATATATGATATAGCAATCCAAACAAATAGGCAAACCTAAACAATTCAAATAAATACAAATGATGTATGCCTACCCTATGGCTGATGAGTCTCATCTGTCGGTTATAAAGCCAACCCGACAAGTCCTGGTAGCTAACCATTAGACTGTCCCTCTATCATGCATCCCCAACTCGAGTTATTCATAATCATAATCACACAACACCCACACTGGTGTTTATTTACGGGAGCGAGCTCATCTGAAACTTCCACAGTATCCGGCCACACTTACGACGTAGGGTCAATAGAATCTCGGATCTCAACCAGGAGCAAGTGGAGCCGACCCACTGCATCTACCCAAGGAAATCCAAAACTCAGATAATTTCACAAATCTCAAATCATACTCGACTGGGAGCAAGTGGGGGTTAACCACTGCATCTACCCCAGGAGTCTTAAAACCAAACCCGGAGTAAGTGAAATCACTCCACTGCATCTACCCAGGCAGGTATGTCTCACCACATCCCTGAGCAAGTGGATCAATACCATTGTATATACCCAGGCAGGTATATCTCACCACATCCCAGAGCAAGTGGATCAATACCACTACATCTATCCAGGCAGGTGTCTAAAAGTTTAACCTGGAGCGAGTGGAGTCACCACTACTGCCGCTACTACCCAGGCGTCACAATCTCTGACCCGGAGCAAGTGGGATGAACAACAACCCTTGCGTCTACCTGGGGAGCCTCTATACTAACCAACCTGGAGCAAATGGGGCGCAACCACAACCCTTGCATCTATCCAGGAGGTACGTTCTCATATGCCTAGGAGGAATCAAAGAGGGGATCTTAACCTCCCACCATCTCACTGGGGGCGATTTTACAATACCAAGAGGAACAAGGAAGGGGATCCTCACCTTCTTTCATCTCTCTGGGGTCGCACTTTCGAGAAAGAGAGCTCAAGATAAAATAATCATTCAAAGCCATATTTTCATTTCCAGCCATAATCAATATTATCATAGCCATCCAGCTCATAACATAACCCATAACCAGCCCATAATCATTATTAAATACAGCCCTTTGGCTCACGGCATACACCGCACTTCCATCATCACCCTCAGTAACTCATACAATCATCATTACTCATCCTTCATCATTGATTCTCACTTTATTTCCTCCACAAGTTATCACATGTCCTAGCTTCTTTTCATTACTAGGCATACAATAAGGCTTTAAGGCTTAAAGGGTGAGAATGGAGGCTTAAAAGTCTAAAATTCGGCTTTAAAAACTCAAAATTAACTTTTGCTGAAAATAGGGTCATGCATGCGCGTCGCCCTTGCGCACGCATGGATAGCAGAAAAGTAAGGTGACGCGTATGCGTCAGCCACACATACGCGTGGGTGCATTTTGTGCTCCTCGCACAAAACCAGCACAATTCCAGCGCAACTCTCTAGATTTTCTATGGGGCTTTTGCATCAGTACATCGACGTGTACGGGTCGGCTAGGCGCACGTGTGGGTGAGTAAAAATCGAGACTGACGCGTGCGTGTGGAGGCACGATATTCCAAAATTTTTACTAAGTTAAAATGCTGCAGAATTACATTTTCAAACCCCAAACTTCTAACACACATAACTTCTTCTACCAAATTCATTTTTCATCCATTTCTGAACCGTTGGAAAGATCGTCGAATAAACTTTCGTAAAAATCCAATTTTCAAGAATTCCAAACTCTGTGGACCGAGTTACGGACCGCCAAAGTTGGTTAAAAATGAGTTTCTACTCAAAAATAGAAATCACCAATTTTTTCAATGTTCACAAGCCAAATTCATTTTCACTCATCCAAATGGCCACAACCCAACCACATCCACATAATTACACTCAACCAAAATCAAACCTACCTCATCTACATAATTTCACCCAAAACTATCAATTTCCATACCTCAATTCCTCAAACCTTATTATTCAATAATCAAACCAATTGTTCACACATTTAATATCTAAAATCCATCCAATCTCTTATATCATCATACAATACACATATCAACTTACCTTCCTTACCTCTTCCTGGCCTCCGGCCCAAATTCACAATTTGCATGCATATTCCACAAACCAATACTCATTATCCAATTCATCAAATTCTCAACACACCAAACATACAATTCACACAATTCTCAATCCAATCATTAATTTACATTACATATCAACTATGCATATTAGTACCAACCATTTACACAATCCAAACTTATCCTAGGGGCATCTAGTCTAGGAATTCTCATCACACCACACGGTACTTAAATGAAACTTAAACCGTACCTCTTGTAGCCAAATTAATTGAGCTTCTTCTTGGTAGTCTCCACCAACCCTTAGCTCCAAGCCTCACCAAAGCCTCACAAGCAACACCAACCTCCCAATTATGCACTAAAATCTCCAAATACACTAACATAACCAATTTCACATATATACATCAACCTAGGGTTCATAAAAATGATAAATCACAAGAGTTGGAGGGTTTCTTACCTTAACCTACTAAAGTTTGTGAAGAATATCACCCATGACCCATACTAGAGCACTCCTAAACAACCAAAATCACAAGATTTCTTCAAAACCCAAATGAAATTTAAATTTAAAAAGGAAAATGAAAACTGGGCAGAGGACAGTGAATTACCCACTACAAAACTTAGATAGAATTGTAGAGGATGAAAATAGCGATGCGTGGCCATAAACGGCTCGTCAATCGGAGTTCCAGAGAGAAACTTATGATGATTTGAAGTTTGATGAAGTTAGGATTTTCTCTCTTCTTCCTCTCTTCTCCATTTCAGCACCCCTACCCTCTTTCTTTAGGGTAAATGAGCTGAAATGCTCATAACTAATGTTTATATATATGGGTCTTGGGCCCACTTAGACCGGTTCATTTGGTTTGGTCCGTTGGCCCAAATTTGGGCCAAAACCTTTAAGATTAGAGTTTTAAATCATATTTTAAATATTTCTATTTTCCCAAATTATAAATTCTTATTTCTTAAAATTATTCACTTCTAATTAATTTTCTCAGCCACAGTACCAGACAGATCACAGCCGGTACTTCCGGTCAAATTTCTAATGCGCATTTTTATTCAGAAAACTATGTTTTTCGACTCAGAAAAATTCACTGAGTCCAAATATCATATTTAAATTATCAAATTCCTATTGCTAAATTTTCTAACCATATTCGCTCCTATTTAATTTATTATTTAATTAATTACGGTTTGACCGGGTTTTGCACTTGGTTGGATTTTAAATTAGATTTTTACGTTCTTATCTTGGATTTATCAATTGGAGACTCTTGAATTGTCAAGGTCTCTTGTTGGTTGGTGATTGAAAGTTTCTAGTTGGCTTGAACTTCACTAACTCTAATCTTTGATTAGAACTTGTGAACTTAAGTTGATTTGCTCACTTGACTTAACTTCAATTGTTAGAGGTTAACTAAGTGAGAGCAAAAGGCAATTACCATCATAAGTGACTTTGATAATGGGGATAGAAATTCCAATTATCAATCCTTGCTAGGACTTTTCTTAATTATTAGTTTACTTCCTTATCATTTACATTCCTTGTTCAACATTTAAAAACCCCAAAAATACTTTTTCATAACCAATTGTAAGTACACTTCCCTGCAATTCCTTGAGAGACGACCCGAGGTTTAAATAATTTGGTTTATTTTTATTGGGTTTGTATTGTGACAAACAATTTAAACATTGACTGAGGATAATTTGTTGGTTTAGAACTATACTTGCAACGTGATATTTTTGTGAAATTCTTTACCGACAATTTTCCTCCGTCACCCGTGCCTATTGCAACTTCTTTCGAAACAAATCTTAAATAGGTTGGTCCACTTGATGAGGATTTTCCTGACTCATCGTTCCTTTCAACTCTTGTTCTACGTGACTCAACATGAGGCTCAAAATAGAAGTAGCAAAATGCGAATGTTTCTTTAGCTAGGAATACTTCACATATGCTACCCTCGATCTGAGCTCTACTTTTCACAATACGCTTGAATGACCCAATCAACCTCTCAAAAGGGTACATCCACCTGAATTGGACTAGCCTACACACTCTTGCTTCGTATCGCAGGTGGATTGTTAAGTGTTCCATAATATCGAAAACCTTGGAGGGAATATTGTCTCTAACTTATGAAGTATGATGGGAATTTCTTCTCCATGACTTTGAGATCATTAATACAAAGTTTCATTTCACATAACTCCCTAAAGAACTCACTTATTTCTATGAGGGATTTTCATATGTTGGTAGGAAGTTCTCTAAACACGACAGGAAATAATAAGTCCGTAAAGACATGACAATCATGACTCTTCAACCCAGCAAGCCTACCCAGTGACTTGTGAGACGTTTTTACACCTACCCAAGTTAGAGGTAAAACCATCAAAAAACCTCAATCCCTAATCTACTTATAAATATTTTGTCTCTGGTCCTTTGTTAGGAAAAACATCGCCTTTGATTTAGCCCACCAGCCATTCTCAAGTCTCTTTAAGTTCAGATTTGGCCACCTGCAGATGTCCACCAAGTCTAACCTTGCCTTATCATTATCTTTGGTTCGCTCATCATCCATTACCGTGTACATGATGTTGTCAAATATGTTTTTTTTAATGTGCATCACGTCAAGACAATGACAAACTAAGTTGTCTTTCTAATAAGGCAACTCCTAAAATATACTCTATTTTGTCCAATTATGCTCCCTGCCATATTCCAGAGGTCTCAACCCTACCCCGTTATCGACAATCCTTGGAATTCTACTAACACAATGCCAAACTTACAAACCACTCAACCTCACTGGTGCCTCTTCTTGTTCTGTTTTATTCTTCCTAAACGATTCTTTGTTACTCCAAAAAGGCTGATCAATATCAAGGAACCTTTAATGACAATCAAACCACAAATTCTTACCCCATTCGTCAGCCAAAATACCTTTGTATCCTCCATACAAATGGGACACGATATTCTACCATGAGTAGGGCTGTTCAAATCTAAACTGATCCAAAAATTGTGAAATCGAACCGATCCAAACTAAAAACTTAAGTAAGCTGCTCAATTTTGAATGTTTTTTGAATTTTGAATTGGTTTTCTTGCAGTTCAGTTTGATTTCCATTTCACTCTGTAGAATTGAACCAAAACCGCATGTTAGTTAAGGGTTTACATAAATATAACTTAACCCTAGGTCACATAGGTCACAGCCACACAATATCAAAACCCTAACAAGTAACAATTACTCTCTTATTATCTCACAGACTCTCTCAATCACTCTCCACTCTCACTCAGTCACTTTGACTGTGCTCCTCTGATCCTCATTCGCGTCTCTCACTCTCCTCTCTCCCATGATACACCACACACGCCGCCGCCCACCGTCATGCTCGCACAAACACCACACGTTGCATTTGCTCCTCTTCTCAGTCAAGTTTCCATTTACTTCTCAGGTGCATTATTGTCTGCTTCTTAGTCATCCTACTCACCCCAGTCCTCGTTGTCCTCGTCCCTTAGTCATGCCGTGCCCTCCTTCTTAGGGTTTGTAGCTTTCTTCTTTTCATTTCGTTGTGTGTTCTGGTAATTTCTGTTGTGTTAAATTTGTTTCTCTACCTGATTTTTTTATCCTGATCCTGATAAAGTCTATGTTTTTTCTGTTTTTGATGATTAACTCTTTTTTATCTTTTTTTTGCAGTGTTTACATTTGTTTTGCTAGTTGATTTTGGCTTCTAGTTTGAAGATTCAATAATGTTAGCTTCGAATCCTAAGGTAACATTTTTATTTTGTAATGTGTATGTTGTTAACAATTGAATATATTGATTAATTGAGAAAAATAACATAAATGATTTGTGGTGCAGAATTTATAACCCACAAACTAACCGACAAGTGCACCGGGTCAAACCAAGTAGTACCTCAAGTAAATGAGGGTCAATCCCACGAGGATTGATGGACTAAGCAATAATGATTGAATGATTTACTTAGTTAGACAAGCAGAAAAGAGTATTTGAGTCTCAATTGCATTAATCAGTAAAGTCAGGAAATCAGAAAGCAAGCAGTAAACGGGTTGTGAAATATACGAGTAAAACAGTTAAGGTTTCAGAGATGTTTATCTTCTGGATTAACTTTTCCTACCAACTACTTTAATCATGCAAGATTCAATTCATGACAAATTATATGTGACGAAACCCTAATTTCTTAGACCTTTTTAGTCTCCTCTAACCTTCATCAACCGCCAATTCCTTGGTCGCTTGATTCCAATTAGAGAGTTAAGTTCAAATCTAGTTTATGTGCCACAAAAACCCTAATTATTCCAAATATAAGAGAATTATATGTCACGTATCCCGTTAAGTCTAGATAATTAGTGATTTAGGAGAATTTGTTTTCAAGTTGTTGTTCAAGTAAATTACTTTTCCAAGGTTTACAAGAACTCAATTAGAATAAGAGTCATACTTCCGTTCCACCTAGATTCATAAGATGAAGAACGAAAATAATTCTTGAAATTGAAATCAATACATGAATTAAAGTAGAAAAGTAATAGTATCAATCCATACAATAAACAGAGCTCCTAACCTTAACAGTGGAGGTTTAGTTACTCATGCTTCAGAGAGAAAACTAGGATTCAGAAAAACTGTCAAGTGCAGAATGAAGTAAGAGAGAAGAGAAAAAACCAAAGGGCTGATTCTTTTCCCTTTTATATCTAACCCTAATTAAAGTAAAATATATTTTCTAAAACTAAATAATATCATTTCCTATTTATAAATAAATTAAAGTTTTAATCAAAATTAAATAACATCTTCGCTGCTTGCTTCATCATGCGCTAGGACCACTTCTTTAATTTGGGCTTGCGCCTAACTTCACTCATGTGAAGTTAGACTTGGAGATGGCCGAATGAATTGGACGCTGCTTCCCTTTGTATGGCGCCTATCTTGGTAAATTCTAAGTTAGGCGGCACCTTGGCTGAACTCACGTACAGGCTTTTGTGATCACTGGCGCCTAACTTCAAAATTCTGAAGTTAAGCGCCACCCTGGCAGTGTGCATTGTGAGCTTTTGTCTTACTCTGGTGTCTAACTTGGAGAAAGCCAAGTTAGGCGCCAGTATGGCCGAGTATGCTGGAGAAGAAGTGTATACTGTTATACATCGTTGGAAAGCTCTAGAAGTTAGCTTTCTAATGCCACTAGAATCACGTAATTGGACCTCTGTAGCTCAAATTATTCTTGTTGGAGTGCAAGGAGGTCATGGTTGACAACATCATTCACTTTCTTCTCTTTTTCTACAAAAACTCCATCAAATCCATCCGAATGCTACCTGAAATAAACAAAATTGCACACAACTTAAAGTAGCATTCATAGTGGCTAAAAAGTGTTTGAATCTTGATTAAACTTACAATTTGAATGTAAATTCACTAGAAAAATATAAGAAAGATGCAAATTGTATTTACCAATACTAATAAACAATAACACTAGCATTTTTGTCAATTACTATCATTTCTATTCTAACATCTCTATAATCGATAATATCAGTACCATTATTGTAAATTCATTTCTAATTTAATAAGAAAGCTCTTAAATCAAGTAGAAATTACTATATGTTCTTGCTTGTAGAGTAGGTCGGTTACTCGTATGGAACGTCAACCGAGCTATCTCCTCAGGAGGCTGCACTGCTAGCTCGTCAGTTCTGAGCTTTTCCTTTCAACTTGCAGAAGTGTGGACAATGAAGAGGAAGAAAGGGGAGAATGTACCTGCAAAGGCACTCCAATAAGATTCAAGTAAGAAGTCTATGGAAAAGATACTTTTACCTTGCTTTTATATGATCGGTTCTTTGTCAGTAACGGTTTTTTCCTCAACGTCTGTCTTGGCGAGGATTGATAACGTATATGGTTATTATGTTGCCTTTTACTCGGTTGTTTGGATCCATAACGTCGGTTTTGCCGAGTTATTACTCATGAAGGCGGTATTTGTAACGTATATCGCCGAGTTATGGCCGAGGTGTAACATGTTTTGCCGAGCTTTGTAGGTGTAATGACTATATCACAGCCTCCAAGCTTAGCCTGAGAAAAATTTTTAATGAAGCAGGTTGAGCTTCTTGATGAGTTATAGCTCGGTTAAATTGATTAGTTATGGAGCCCCCAGTTCAACGTTCTTCATTAAAAAGAATGTTAGTGGGGAAAGTGGGGAGTCGTGTCAAGCCATTAGTGAGGAGAGAGAAAGATGTGTTTATTAAATAATTTTTTACGTTTCCAAAACACACTTTACGGTTTGATGTGATTGAGTTTTGAGGGTTAAGTTTCAACTTGGTTACCCCTGACCCCTGGTCTTGCTACTTTCGAAACAGTATGAGTAAAAGAGGTATGCATGTCCTTTGTATCCTTTACTGATTTTTCATTTCCTTCTTCCTCTGTTATTTTAATTGTCTGGGCTCTCTTATGGGTTTTGAGAAGGATAAAAAGAAGACTATTGATTGGTCTTATGATTGGGTTAGTGAAGATGTTAAGTCTCGGGTATCTTTATTTTGTGATGAGGCGGCTGTTAAGGAGATTGATGCTGGTAAGGTTGTGAGGGTTGGTTCTGGGGTGCGGGTGGAGTTGTTTCCATGTAGTATGGAAGATAGGGTTTATCACCGGGGTCAGGGGTTTGAATATTTCTACATGCATAGTTGTGTTTTGGAGGAACTGAGGGTTAAGTTGCCATTTACTGATTTTGAGTGCCAAATTTTGAAGCAACTAAATTGTGCTGCTTCACAGTTGCATCCTAATGGGTGAGCGTTTTTGAGGTATTTTGAGATATTAATGGAAATTCTTGAGGAAAAGCCTTCTGTGGATTTGTTTTTTTCTTTGTTTCAAGCTAAAGGGGTTTGGAAAGGGGGATGGGTTAATCTAAATAGTACTCCTGGGTTTGGTATCTTCAAGTTGTATAAATCTTTCTTTAAAGAATTCAAAGAGATGTATCTGAAAGTGAGGAGTGTGGAGAATCAATTTCCTTTTTATATGGACGAGGTTGTAGATGAGAGGTTTCCCCTTTGGTGGTGCTCGGAGCCGCAAAATATACTCGGACCCGAGGTGATAACTCTGAGGAATGTGTGCATTATTGAGTTCCTGGTGGAGCAAATTGATCGGAAGAATTTGATATCTATGTTTGAAATTTTAAAGTGGGAGGAAAATAGGGATTCGGTTATAGAATATTTGGGTGAGTTTTGTTATTTTGTGTGCTTTATCCTTGCTTGAAATGTTGTTGACTTCGTTTTATATGTTTATACAGGGGGTAAGTATCCTGGTGTCTCAGCTGCATCCTTGAGGTCCAGGTTCAAGAATAAGAATCTAGAAAAAGAAGTATCCTCGTCTAATAAGGAGAAAGCTACTGTTGCTGCTAAGGTCAGCAAGCCTGTAACTGGTCGGAGGAAAGTTCTTGTGAAGAAAAGAAAGGGTGAAGTTGTTGACCTATCCGAAGAATCTAGTCAAAGGGGGGATGACGTTTTGTTGGAGGAAATCCGTGCATTTCTGATGAACCAGAAGAAACTTCATGAAATTTCTGAACATAGTGATGGGTTATTGGTTTGGGGAGGTGACTTCCCGTATATGTCTGTGGCCGATGATATTTGCCAATCATCGGCCGATGTATCATTGGCCAATGAGGTTGGGGAAATAGCCGTCGGGCAGTATGTGCAGGTAAATGTTTCTCGTTTTGAATTGTTATTGTAGAGTTGTATCTGATTGTTATTTTGAATTAGGTTTTTGTTTTAACCTATAGGTAGTTGGATTTCGTATGGCGAGCTTGGGTCGTAGTCAATAGGTGAAATATAAGAGGTTGGCGATGCAGAGAGAGGAGGTTGAGGTTTTGAAGGAGCAGTTAGCCCAGAGTAAAGGTACGGTTGTTGAGTTGCAAACTAAATTGGGTGGTGTTGAGAAACTACTAAAAGAAACAAAAGATAGTTATGCTAAGGATGTGGAGGATTTAAAGAAGAAGGAAGCCGACTTGGCTAGTGCGGAGGCTCGGTTAATTGAAGTCACTGCTCAGTTGAAAGACATGGAACAAAAGAAACAGAATGAAATCTTGGATTCGTTTGTTGAAGGATTTGAGAGGGCTCCAATTCAGGCGAAATTTATGGGTCCTGAAGTTGATTTTTCTGAGATGGATCCTGGTAAAATTGTTAGAGATGGTAAACTAATTGATGATGATGGCGTTGCGGAAGATGAAGCTGAGAATATTTAGTTTTGTTTGAAATGAACTTGTTATTTTTGTGACGTTTTTAGCTTGCTATTCTGTTTGGGATTTGTATGTTGAAACATTTGTGTTATGGACTCCTTTGCCTTTCAGGCCAAAAATGTTGCTGTAATTTGGAACGGATTAAGTTATAATCCTTGTTTTGGTAATTTGCGCTTTGTGTGTTGTATTCATCTAATGCATGGAATACAGTAGTAGATTTATTGATAGAGACATCTTGGTAAGATGTGGGATGGTTTGCCGAGCTGTAAGTATTGTTTGATGAAAGAGCTTCTTCGTTTTGAGTTGAAAAGCTTTTCAAATTGCTAGCTCGATTAATGATTGACAAATAATATAGTAGTGAATATCTGAAAGGTAATTGGTTTGATTAATGAACCTTTATTTACAAAGGTGCAGGTAGACTAGCCTCATTAAAACCTCTCCAAGCAAAACCCTTTGTTTGGAAAAAAATATTGGTAGTAGGAAAAAGAGTACTAGCCTGGCCCTGACTTTTAACTATAGAATTTCTTTATAGAAGAAACATTCCAGGTATTAGGTAAGCTAGTACCATCTATAGATTCCAATGTGTATGCTCCTTTGCCGAGGACCTTGGCTATTCGGTAGGGGCCGTCCCAATTTGCAGCGAGCTTTCCGTAGTTTGGAGGTTTTCGAGCTGTTTCTGTCTTCCGGAGGACTAAGTCTCCTTGTTCAAATGATCTGTTTCTGACGAGCTTATTATGTCGCCGAGCTATGGCTTGCTGTGCCGCAAGGAGTCGGATACTTGTCATGTCTCTGACTTCTTCGATGATGTCTAACTCGGTTCGCCGAGCTTCTTCGTGGTCGGGAATCTGTGTACGGACCGAGCCTTGTGAAATTTCTAAAGGGATCATTGCTTCAGATCCATAGACGAGCCTGAATGGGATTTCTTTCGTTGATGATTGAGGTGTAGTGTTATACCCCCAAAGGACTTCTGGTATGAGTTCGGCCCAAAGGCCTTTGGCGTCATCCAACTTCTTTTTTAAAGCGTGCAATATGACCTTGTTCGCTGCTTTAGCGAGGCCGTTAGTTTATGGATGTTCAACGGATGAGAAATGATGGTTGATTTTGAGGTTCTGCAAAAAAAATTTAAATTTCTGACGACAAACTGGCGACCATTATCAGTAATGATATGTCTTGGGAGACCAAAACGACAAATAATATTCTTCCAAACGAAAGATGTCATATGTTGCGAAGTAATCTTAGCTAAAGGTTGGGCTTCTACCCATTTCGAGAAGTAGTCAATTGCAACAACAAGAAATTTTACCTGACCTGGTGCTACTGGGAATGGGCCGAGAATGTCGAGCCCCCAGTGGTTACTCGGTATGGAACGTCAGCCGAGCTATCTCCTCGGGAGGCTGCACTGCTAGCTCGTCAGTTCCGAGCTTTTCCTTTCAACTTGCAGAAGTGTGGACAATGAAGAGGAAGAGAGGGGGGAGTGTACATGCAAAGGCACTCCAATGCTTAAGTCAGTATAAGATTCAAGTAAGAAGTCTATGGAAAAGATACTTTTACCTTGCTTTTATATGATCGGTTCTCTGTTAGTAACGGTTTTTTCCTCAACGTCTGTCTTGGCGAGGATTGATAACGTATATGGTCATTATGTTGCCTTTTACTCGGTTGTTTGGATCCATAACGTCGGTTTTGCCGAGTTATTACTCATGAAGGCGGTATTTGTAACGTATATCGCCGAGTTATGGCCGAGGTATAACGTGTTTTACCGAGCTTTGTAGGTGTAACGACCATATCACTATACTAACCTTATCATTGCAACATTGTCTAGTTGATATCAAAATATAAGTTTTTTAAAAAAAATTATAAACAGATAATATTAAAAAATATTTATTTTATTTAAGTAATTTATCCTAAATTTAATATGTAAAAATACATATAAAAATTATCACTACATATTTCCTATTCTTATTTCGAATTCTTAATTAAACATAAATAAATTATAGAATTATCTTTTTAGAAACAGAGATCCAAAGTATAATTAAATAAAATTTTATTCTAAAGCTTTTTAAGTTAGGGGACACTACTACCTTCTTTTACTAGCATGTAGCTCTGTCCTTGATTATTGGTAGTATAAGATTTTGTATTTTAATTTAATCATTTATAAAATATTTATATACTAAAATTAGTTATTAATATAAAATATATATTAAAAATAGATTAAATAATATATATAGTTTATATATAAATATATAATAATTAATAATTTTAATGGTTGGTTTTAATATATAAAAAAGATTTTTTATTTTTAATTTACTCCTCACTTTTATAATTAACTTCAACCTTTTCTTGATTACTCTCGATGCAGGTAAACCCACATCATCATTCCATTACTAAAATAAAATCTCTCTTTTGAGCACTTTACTTAATTCTTAAGAACATACCCACCAAAAAGTCAAAACCGAATAATATTAATCCGGCGGTGCAGGCGAAAAACACCAAAAATAGAAATTAAAGAAAAAGAAATTACTCGGAGAATGCATGGAGCAATAATTATCTGCACCGTTGATGGGATCATACATTGATCACGCACATCCAATTTTAATTTTAAACATTTAACGAGTTAATGGAAGTCTTTTGTAGCTTAGCGAATCAGTTAGATTTGCATTTTGAGACATATATTCCCGCTTCTTGGAATAAAATATTCTCATCACATTCGCTAATAACAGACGATATTCCCATATTTTATACAAGTTGTATTACATGTATGTATTGATTTATATTTTTATAATATTATACGTTCAATAAATATTATTATTTTTAATCAATATTTAATTAATAATAATTTATATTTATATTTACAAATATTTTATATTTAAAAAATATATAATTTATATTTATATTTATTAAAATTTTTTAATTTGTATTTTTATTTTTTAGAATTTATATATATAAATTAATAATTTATTTATTAAAAATAATTTAATATTTATATTAATTAAATAATAATAAAAAAGATTAAAATTTATTAGTCTCTAATTTTTTTATATATTTTAATTAGTTATCAAATTCAAAATTAATCATATCTCGTTTAATACAGATTATTTAGCATCTATTGTTAGACAAAATATAGAATTTAAAACCAATAGATATGGATGGATTTTTTAGGTGATTAATAGTTTTGTTTTTTTAATCAATATATAGTTAATACTAACAAATATGGTGCAAAATAGAATGATTTATGTATGCATACTTGTGTTGCAAAAATATTAGGTAGTCAAGTCTATTTTTAATCAAATTCTACTAAATTATGTATATATAAGCACGCTTTTTTTTTTTTAATACGATTGCTATTTTTTTTTATTATTATTATCATCGTCATTATTGCTTTTTTTTTTCATTTTCTTTCTTATCCTCTTTCTTCTTTTTTTTTTTATTTTTTTTTCTCTTTCTCCTTTCGTTATCATGATTATCATTATCTTTTCTTCTTCTCCTGTATATATTTTGCTAAAACCACTAATTAAACACATAAATTTTGTGTATAATATAAAAAATTTTATACACAACACAATTTTTTTAAAAGATTACAAATTTAGAATAACATTGACTTACCCAATAAATAAAATGTATTTAAAGTATCAAATATCACCAAAATTCGACAGAAAATTATTATATCAAAAACAAAAAGTTAATATAGAAAAAAAAACAACAGTAGAAATAATTTTTTAGCTGTACAACAAAATTACTGAATACAAAAATTTTAGTATATAGTACAAAAATTTTGTAGTGATCATTACAAAAAATTTTGAATGATTATATTTTAAAATATTGACTCACCTAACTAATAAAATACATTTAAGGTATTAAATATTATCAGAATTCAACACAAAATTATTAGATAAAAAATAAAAATTAGTATAAAAATTAAAATTAAAGGACAGAAAAAAAACAATAATAGTTTGAGCTGTGCAACAAAAATTTATATGTTACAAAATTTTTGTGTTATGTCAATAAGAAAAAATGTGAAAAAGAATAAAAAGTGTGTGCACATATTGTATGAGAAATTTTTTTTAAATTTGAGCCAACTTGATTATATTTGGTTAAAGAAAATGCTTGTACATATAACATCATTATTTTTGTTGATAGAAAAAAAAAGGGAAATATTTCGGCAGAATTTATTATTTTTAACCAGTAATTAGTCATTAATATTTAAAAGTGTAAACTAAAAATATGTTATTAAATTATTAGACTAAAATAATTAAATTAATAACTAAAAATATTAATAAAAAAATATCAAATTCTGTTGGTTCTTAAATTTTTTTTTATATAATATATATATAAATTTATATACGTGTGCATGTATGTAAACAAAAATAGAACATTAAAAATTTAGTATAAAAAACTGTTAGCATTCTAAACCTTTTACATCTGCTGCATTGCTCCTTACTGAATTGTTTTATGTTGTTTATTTTTTATTATGAGTAAGACACAAGTATTAAATTATAGAGTCAATTGTACGTATCATTTTTTAAATTTTATACAGTATATGCGGTGTGACATGATGAAGGATTAAAATAAGTTAAATAATAGAACCCGCCCCATATTGTTGCTCTTCCATTGAATCATGATAATGAAAGTATACGCACTATTAAATCGATAAAGTTGTCAAAGGTGATCCATTCGTTCATTCATTCACAGGCTATTAGCTCAACACACCGACCCACCAAAAAACATTCCCCCTTTTCGTTTTTCTGCAACGCCTTTCGAGAAAACAAAAAACAAAAGCCATACCAACACTACCATCATTTCTCTCTCTTTCTCTTTCTCTTTCTCTTTCTCAGAGAGAGTGTACTCTCCTCCTTTTTTCTTTGAATCCCTCATATCGATCTCTTCATCTATCCATGGACACAGCTCAGTGGCCGCAGGTAATTAAATTAATTATCATCAGTAGTAGCTAATCAACTTGCTTGCTTAATCATAATCCTTCTCTTTTAATTTCTTGATTATATTTCTCCATGATATTATTTTGATGATGATTCCTTAAAATTATTAAAGTTACATACATATGTTAGTAGTGCGTGGTACTATACCCTGGCCTCCCTGGTGCAACTACTGCGATTTATTCATATCCATCACTTGTCTTTAACACATGTTACTTTCACTTTTTCCTCACTTTTTCTTTTTCTGATCTCCTTTTTCCATAAAGAAGATAAATTCATCAAGAAGTTTCTCATCTTTTTTCTCCACTCTAAACATAGTTATGCTCAATGGAAAAGTCTCAGGGAATACTACTGTTGTTCTCGTTGATCTCAAATATATCTAAATGTTAAGATTAAGATTAACGGTTAAAATTAGTGGAATCTGAGTATTCCTAACTGAAAGTCTCAATTATTATCTATGCATGAAACAATTATTGAAGTAACAAATTAGTGTTTTTGTGAACTAGGAGATTTTGGTGAAGCCAATAGAAGAGATAGTTGTGGGAACAAACACATCATTATGTCATCAATCAAAACCACCCTCTTCTAATAATCTTGCATCAGAGAATAATAACAACAACAACAATATCATCAAGAAACCAAGGCCACAGAAGGAGCAAGCCCTAAACTGTCCAAGGTGCCATTCAACAAATACAAAGTTCTGTTACTACAACAACTACAGCCTTACACAACCAAGGTACTTCTGCAAGACTTGTAGAAGGTACTGGACTGAAGGTGGGTCCCTTAGGAACATCCCTGTTGGTGGTGGATCCAGAAAGAACAAGAGATCTTCTACTTCAATATCATCATCACCGTCACCGCCTTCACCCAACAAGAACATCAAGCTTATTGGTAAGGTAGTCCATGAAGGCCAAGATCTGAACTTGGGTTTTCCATCTGATTTCGTTGTTCATCAACAAAACAATAATACTCTTTCTTCTTCTTCTTCTTCTTCAACTATTACTAGTACTGTTACTACTACTACTACTACACCACCCTCTTCTACTACCCAATTCTCAGCAATGGAGCTTCTTACTGGGATCACTTCAGCAAATTCAAGAGGGGGTTTGGGTTTGAACTCTTTCTTGCCTCATCATCCACCTGATCCAAACACAGTGCTGTACAATAATAGTACTTTTGCTCTTCAGGATTTCAATAAGACAGCAGGATTGAATTTCTCTTTGGATGGGATTGGGATTGGGATTGTAGGGAGTGGATTTGCAGGCCTTCATCATCATCAACAAGATCAGACAAGTGGTGGTGGGAATAATAATGGGAGGCTTTTGTTTCCATTTGAGGATTTGAAACAGGTTTCTAACGCCGACGCAATTGATAATCAGAGTAACAGCAAGGTGCATCAACAACAAGGGGATTCAAGTGGATATTGGAGTGGGATGTTAGGTGGAGGATCATGGTAATATTGATTATTCAACTAGGTTTTCTGATCTGGTTGAACATCACAGATATTCTCCAACTATAGGTAATTCTGCTTCATAGTTGGAGCAGAATAATTATTTATTAATATTTTTTTACCCGTATGAAGTCTTTTTCTTTGTGTTTTTTTATTTTTTTTCCATCACCTTGGGTTTCTTCATAACTGGCTAACAGCTGATAGGATCCATATCTCTCTCTCATGTTAATTTCTTATATGTGTATGTAGCTCCTCTTAGTTCTCTTCATCTATCATGAACAAGCTAAGGTGGGATAGATCTCCAAATATGAAGCATATTTTAGGAAGGCTTCAAGTGCTATGAAAAAAACAAGGTTATATTATTATTATCACACTTGATAATGTGTAATTAGCTCCATTTTTTCAAGGATAACAAAGTTATTATTAGGGGGGGCCTAGTATAGCATAAATCAAGTGTATGTTATGCCTTTATTTTTTTTTTATTAAGCATTGTGCCATCATTTGTTTGACTGTCTTGTAATCCAAATGGGGAAAACAAAAAAAGAAATTGTATAATTTTTGTACTATTATATACTTGATTATTGTTGGTATATGCAATGAATATCAGATTAAAAATCTTTGGACTGTGAATATCTATGTGTGGTACTTTTAATTTTTCCTTGTTTTGTCTTTCCTTTCTCCTCTCTTTCTTTCCGTGCATTTGCTGCGTAAATATGCATTCATTCAGGTTTTGAGTGGTGTCAGTGGCATTCATCTATATTCCATAATAAAGAATATGTCACCATGATGAAGCAGGTTATTATTATTGCTATTGCTATATGCTAGCTAGAGGAGAATATTAAAGCCAGGTGAGACTTCTGATCCATTCACGTGACATTGAATTATAAAGTTCATGAAGAATAAATGTTCGTTAAGCTTTATAATAAAGCTGCCCCCCATGAAAAAGGCTCACCCACTGCCTTCCATAATGAGAAATAATAATATTTAAACACATTTTTCATTTTTTTAAAACTAGGCTCACTTGAAAATAAGAGTTATGTACTCTTCCATAAGATGTCCTTACATACTTGCATCCACGGTAAATTTTAGTATGAATATGTTTCGATGATCATAATAATTATGTAAGTGTAATTAAAATTAAAATTAATTTGTTTATATTTTAATAATATTTATTTAAATAATATTGTTTAAAAAATATTATTTTAATTTTAACAATATTTTTTAAAATATTATAATTATTATAATTACTGTAATATAATCATATTATAATAGCCTACTTACATTTGTTCATTTTGAAATTGAGTATGTTTTTGGAGAAATATATTGTATTTTATGAGTAGTATATTTAATATCTGTTTTAATAATATAAATATTTTTCTTAAATGAATATTTTTGGTGTTTATATCAATATATATTTTAAAAGTATTCAGTGTGAATTTTACAAACCTACGTACGTATGCACTAAAACAACAAATTTAAGCATGGAATTTTATTAAAAAGAACTTTTTTAAAAAATTTTATGAGACAGAGATACGTTAAAATGTAATAAAGACTTAATTTAAATGTACTAGTTGACAATGTAAAATATTTTAAAAAATTTTATGTATATACTAAAAGAGGAGTGTTAGGGGCATAATTTTTGTATTTTGTAACCATTAATTGGCCATCAATAATATTTTTAATGGTGTAAGATTACATTCAATGGTAAGAGGTTACTTATTTTTCTTTTGATGGTTAAATGCTGGTCAAATTGTTAAAAAAGTGCTGATCCCTAAATTTTTTCATACTGAAATTTAACTATCAAAATTATTTATTATGTATTTATGTATAAATAAATATATTATTTAATTAATTTTTAATATATATTTTATATTAATATTTAATTTTGATGTACAAACACTTAATATAATTAAAATTTTTTATGTATAATCATTTATTTTTAATATTATTTTATATTTTAATAATATATATTTTATATGAATAATTGATTTAGTAATTAATTTTTTTATATGGTAGCAATTAGCATGAATGATATTAATAATATATCCTAATTAAATTCTTAAAACTTTTAGTGTAAATTCTTGTTTATTGGTTCCAATAGTACTCCTAATAAAGCAACACATTTTATTGGATGGGAAGGTTTCACTCATTCAGCCATTTTGATTATCTTGTCCCTGCCAAACATTGGCAAAATTAACGCGAGTCATGATCATTGCTTCCGTCCCATCTTTTTTATTTACATTTTTATATACCTTTTTATGATATAAAGAATTTATGTTTACTTTTTGTTAAGTATATTCAATATTAAAAATAAATTGCAAAATATTTTTTGTTTCTAATAACAACCTAATTCAAAAAGATTAAAAGATAAATGAATTGACAAGGATCTGACTCAAGGAAATACATAGCCTACCATCAGGCTAATTTTTTGTTATATTGGGTAAATATATGTGTAATACATTGTTATTAAAAAATTAGGTGTTTTTTTTATATGGTGTTTTATTCAAATCGGACGGTCCGATTTGTTTGATGAAAAAAATAAATTACAATTCGGAGGGTCCGATTTGTTTAAAAAAAAATTAAACTCCAAATCGGATGGTACAATTTGTATTTTTTATTTTTTTTATTTGTTAAAATAAAAATCGGACGGTCCAATTTTAACATTAAAATTTTTTTTATTTTCGAAATCACAAATCGAATCGTCCGATTTGTGATTGTTTGTTTAAAAAATAAAACAATACAAACAAATCGGTACATCTAATTTGTGTCCTCCCATAACCAAATAAAACACTCCTATCCTCATACCATATTCATATACACCTTTCTCTTTCCTACACCAAAAATAAAAAGCGGTACCATCATCTTCTTTTCTTATATATTGTTTTACTTTTTTTTTATCTCCTCTTGTGAGAAGTCCCATAAACATTCCCCTCGGCATGTGTGTTGAATAAGAATGATAATACAATATTATATTAAAAAATTTTAAATAATTTAAAAATAACGATATTTTATTAAAATTAGTTGTTAATCTGATTTATAAAAAAGTATAATATATATTAATTAAAATTAACAGTTAAAATAATTGAAATATTGATATTTTAAAATATTTAAAAGAATTTTATAATATATATATATATATATATATATATATATATATGGGAAATTTTAACACATTCTTTTAATTATTTTACAAATTTTCAAATAAAAATTTAAATTTTTTATCTTTTTAATATTTGTTAAAATAAAAATATATATTTTAATTTTTACTCAATTAAATATTGAAAAATTAAAAAATGGAACATATAAATTGAAACTCTCAATAATTACTCGTTATATATATATGCTCAAATGAGTCCCCACCAGCTAGCTATAATAAGTAGCTATAGTTTGATCCATCCATCTAGATTCCAAAATAAACTCCCGCAATTCCCTTATCTTGTTACGACTTTGATTTGTTTTTTCCTTCACGTTATTCTGCGCTGTAAGCCACTACTTCTCACTTCCTAGAATGATTGTCATGAAATATTCTCGCATAGAATTTTCTGATCTTTTGTCTTTGATGTAACAATTGAACATTTTCCTTTTTTTTTTTTTCCTCGTTGAATATTGGTCAACAATGAGCGGTTTACAAATTATATTATTTGGGATTTACTCTAATTCAACTCCTAAATATACCAAACGAAGGTGAATTCTTTTTCATAGTGAAAATTTTAACAAATAAAGGCATAGAAAGTCAATTTTCATAGTCAAATTATAAACATGTTAGCCTAGTAATTATTAGTTCACCAGTTTATTTAATTATGTATCGAAAATTTAAATCATACTTTATATATATAGCAATATAATAGTTAATAGTAAATTTTTAAATAGAGTTCTGAATTTAGAGATATAGTGAAAAATAAAAAAAATAATCAATTTTAGACTTTTTTTTCTTTTTTTTAAATAAAAATTGTATTTTTTTTTCATCATGCTCTCTTTATTTTTTTCCTCTTCTTGTTGCTTACTTTCTACTTCTATACCTAATAAACACAAAAAAAAAAGAGAAACTTTAACCCATAAATTTATATCTTTTTTACCTTTTTAATTTGTCATCGCATGTCACTACTGTTACCACCTCCTCCCTCATTCTATTTGCTCTCACCTGCCATCGCCTATGCCTCTTTGACTCATCTCCGTTATCATATTCTCTCTCATTTGCTAAGAGTCTTCTTCCTCCGTCGATTTGTTTATCTGCTATCTCTCATCGATGTGTTTATTACCTCTTCCTCCCCTTCTAATCATTTCATCGCCAGCTCTTTTTTGATTTGTTTGTCCAGAATTCACCGATCTAACCTACCACTACTACCTTCTCCCCCTCTTCCGAGTTGTACATTACCACTTTCTCATTTTTGGATATATTCACTATTTATTGTTGTCTCCTTTTCTTTTGATCTGTTCATTCTTGGGTTGCTCACTCTTGTCATCGTCTCCACAACTCTAGCTTTGTTTGCTCTTATTGCCAGTCTCACTTTAACCTCTTCATCACATTGTCGCCACCACCATTATCTTCGTTCTCATTCTATTAGGAGTTTGTAGTGATTTCATTATTGTTACTACTATAAGGATTAGCTGCAAAACTTTAACAACAAATACTAAATCGTGGTAAAACTAAATGAGTGTGTTTAATATTTGTCACAAAAATGGTCACCATGGCTAAAATTTAACTATTTTCCACAACACTTATCGTTGTGGCATGATCTTTGAATCAGCATAAAGAATGACTATTTACTCAAAAAAATCAAACTTTAACACAACCAAAACTCAAAACCAGAACCCCTTAGCTTCTCCTCTTCTTCCCTTGCCCCTCTCTCTCTCTCTTTCTGTAAAATTCGAGAAATTAGTAAATAATTAATTAATAAATTAATTATTAATCTAAGAAATTAGAAAATAAAAATTTATAATTTAGTGGGGTAGATATAATTAAAATAAGAATTTTGACACCAATTTTAAGGAATTTGACTCAAGATTAGGGCGAACGGGCTGAACCAGTCGAACTAGGTCCAAAATAGGCCCAAGGCCCAACCCAAGCCCATAATTAATAAAAGCTTCAGCTCTTCTACCTTGTTTCATAATGAAACACGCTGGGAAATGGATGAAGGGTAGCAAGGGACATGCAAAATCCTTGGCTACATTTCAATCTCACATAACTTTTGATTCGGAGCTCCGATTGACGAGCCGTCAGCGGCCACACGTTCGTCTCGGAATCATCTTCAAGACCCACTAAATAATTTGATAAGAAACCTGAGTTTTCTCACCTAGATCTTCTCATCTCAGTTTCAAAAATTGTTGAGCTTTGGTGTTGAGAATTTGTTGAATTTTGGTGTTTAGGAGCAAATTAGCTTTGTAGATTTGCTGAATTCTGCCCCAAACTTTCGTCGGTAAGGTGAGAAATGTTTAATCCTTTTCAAGTTATCTAATTAGTGAACCCTATGGTAACTTTAGTTTTATTTTGTGAAATTAGTTTGGATTGTGTACTTTGGAAACAAATTGGTGGTGTTGGAGACTTGGTATTGGACTCTGAGGAGCCAGAGACTGATGAATGGTTTTTTGTCGGTTAAAAATTTCATAATAAATTTTCGTCGAAGTATAGTCTCTAAACCAACAATAATTCTTTCGTACAAAAATTTGTTTGTCACAAGTACAAACCCCTAATGAATCTAATAACCGAAGTATTTAAACCTCGGGTCGTCTCTCAAAGGAATTGCAGGGTAGTGTTCTTGTTATTGGCTATGGACATGTATATTTTAGGGTTTTGGATTAGAAACAAGAAAAGTAAATAGCAATGGAAATCAAATGAAAAAAAAAGGTCTTAGCAAGGTTTGGTGGTCAAGGATCTTTATCCTTATTACTAACCACAATATGACAATTGCAAGGATTGATCTCATTAAGTCATCCTCTAACAAGTAAAGGAAAGTCAAATGAACTATATCAATCTAAGTCCATAAATCCTAGCTATTCACTAATTGAATTAATGGGAGCTAGAGTCAATGGCTACCAACTATTAATCACTTGGACATTAGTAACTCAAGAATTCCTAAGTTACCTTCCCAATTCAAGAACATAAAATTCTACTCTAACATCCTTTCAAGCATTTTGACAAACACTTGAAAGGTATAAACGGAAAGCATAGTAAATTGACAACAAGAATGAAATATAACAACACTTGTTGCAAAGAATCAACAATAACAATCAAAGAGAGCACAATTGACATGAATTACCTCAAATTGCATTAAAAGAAAATAAAAGGAACAAGAGTAGATCAACAACAAAGTATAGAAACAACATAGATAAAATTACAACAAAAGAATAGAAGAACAAGATGTAACAACAAAGAATTGAGAGGTAGAAGTAGATGAAAGCATGAATTAAAACCTAGATCTAAGCTTATTAACCTAAACCTAATCCTAATTCTAGAGAGAAGTGAGAGCTTCTCTCTCTAAAACTAACACTAAAACTAGATCTAAACTCCCTAATATTTCACGATGCATTCCCCTTCAATCCTTGGTCCTTTTAAGTATTTTGGCGCCAAAGTTGGTTTAGATTGGGCCCCACAGCCTCTGTGAATTTGCTAGGCACATTTTCACTTAAAAATCATGTGCCAGCACTGAGGCGTACGCGTACAGCATGCGTACGCGTACAGCACGCGTGCATGTCGCTGAGGTTTTTACGATCCACGCGTGCGCATCTGTTGCGCGTGCGCGTGGATGAGCGAAACCAAATCTTTGGTTTTTCCATGTGTTCTCCACTTTGCATGCTTTCCTCTTCACTCCTTTGATCCATTCCTAGCCTTTTCAACCTGAAATCACTTAATAAACAAATCAAGGCATCTAGTTGAATCAAAGATGAATTAAAATCATCAAATTAAAGGTCTAAAAGCATGTTTTCACACTTAAGCACAAAATGAGGGAGAATCACAAAACCATGCTATTTCATTGAATAAATGTGAGAAAAGGTTAATAAAATGCTCTAAATTCAACACAAGATAAACCATAAAAACGGGGTTTATCAACCTCCCCATACTTAAACCTTAGCATGTCCTCATGCTAAACCAAGAAGGAAACAAGGGGTATGACATTTATTCAATGCAACTAGACTATATGCAAACTATCTAAATGCAACTACCTATATGAATGTAATTGCTTTGTCAAAACAAATCAACTTCCAAGAGAACATATGTAAGCATAAGGGTTAAGGCAATAGGAATCAAATCCAACCCACAATTATATTGAATTATCAAAAAGATTTACAAACTTGCATGAATAAGAATGATTATGGTGAAAACATGTAATTGAGCAATCGAACCCTCACCGAATGTGTATCCACTCTAGTCACTCAAGTGTTTAGGGGTTGATTCACTCAATTCTCCCCTAATCATGCTTTCCAAGATTTGTTCTTCATCTAACAATCAACAATTATTCAATGCATGCATACAATTATCACGAGGATTTTCTCAAAGGTTGTAACGGGGCTAGGGTCAAGGTAGGGTCATTATGGTTAAATGGACTAAAATTTGAATCTTTGATTAACCTAGACTTTTCCACCTAACCTATGATAACCTATACAATTGAGTTCTAACCTAACTACCCATTCTTCACTTTTTCACATACTCATGCATTTTCTTTTCATTTCACAATACTTATGCATTGATTTTTATTGAACTTTACCTTGGGGGCATTTTGTCCCCTTTTTATCTCTTTCTTTTCTTCTTTTCTTTCTTTCTTTTTCTATATATATATATATTTTTTTTTTCTTTTCCATATTCTTTTCTTTTTCTTTTCTTTTTCTTTTCTTTTTCTCATTTTTTTCTTTCAAACTATATACAAGAACATCAATGCATAAGGTCTAACATTTGATTAATACATGAGCATGCACCCAATTCCCAAATGTAGAAATACAAAGCACCCATCTATCCCAACCAATGTTCCCAAATCTCCCCAAACTTGAATAATAAGCACTCTCACTAGCCTAAGCTAATCAAAGATCCAAATAAGGGACATTTACTATTTTTCACTTTAGGCTTGTAATGTACTAAAATAAAGAACAATTGGGTTAAGCATAGGCTCAAAATTGGCTAACAATGGAAGGTGAAAGGTAGGCTATTTGGGTAAGTGAGCTTTATGAAATAATGGCCTCAATCATATAAATGCATGAATAGAAGGAATAATGGACATATAGAATTAAACAAATCAAGGATCACAATCATAGAAAGAGAACAATTGCACACAAGAAGGAAAATAGGTGGTTATAAAATGTAACCACATCATTAGGCTCAAATCTCACATGCTTGTGTTCTTAGCTCAAAACATGCTTCACAAAATATATAATTCAAGCAAGTTCCACAAAAATTTTCAATCAATTGGGGTAGTTCCCTATAGATAAATTCTTTGGAAAATTTCATTGTTTGACTAAGCTTATCCTAAATGCAATGTTGTGATTTAGAAATTTTAAAATTTCCTTAGTTTATCCCTTCTTTTTCAATCAAACCAAATTTCTTATGTAAAAAGGGTAAAGTTGGGTTTCAACAATCCAAAATATTTTTTTCTAATCACAACTAAAGAGCTAAAACAACTACATAAAGCAAATCTAACTAGAAACTAAAAATCTACCAACCAAAGTGCAAAATGAAACAACTAAAATAAAAGTACCAAAATAACAAATATATACAATAATCCCAAAAGTGCAGTAAAAATAAAGTGCAAAGTACTTAAAAATAACACAAAATAAGTGATAAATGTCCGAAGTTGTTCACCCAAAATAGCAATCCACTGACGGTGATGACGGTGACTGGTGTACGGAATTGTGATCACACTTTTTACAACTCCGGTACAACTAACCAACAAGTGCACTGGGTCGTCCAAGTAATAAAACCTTACGCGAGTAAGGGTCGATCCCACAGAGATTTCTGGCTTGAAGCAAGCTATAGTCATCCTGTAAATCTTAGTCAGGCAGATTCAATTGGTTATGAGTTTTGATAATTGGAAGATAAATAAAACGTAAATTAAAATAAAGATACTTATGTAATTCATTGGTGGGAATTTCAGATAAGCGTTTAGAGATGCTTTGTTGCTTCTGAACCTCTGCTTTCCTATTGTCTTCATCCAATCATGTGTGTCCCATTCCATGGCAAGCTGTATGTTGGTGGATCACCGTTGTCAATGGCTACCATCCGTCCTCTCAGTGAAAATGGTCCAGGTACGGTTTTTGTACGGCTAATCAACTGTCGGATCTCTCGTCTTGGAGGAAAAATACCAGGCACAGCTACCGCACGGCTAATCATCTGTCGGTTCTCACTTGTGTCGGAATAGGATCTCTCTATCCTTTTGCACACTGTCACTGCGCCCAACATTCGTGAGTTTGAAGCTCGTCATAGTCATCCCATCCCAGATCCTACTCGGAATACCACATACAAGGTTTAGACTTTCCGGATCTCAGGAATACTGCCAATTGGTTCTAGCTTCTACCACGAAGGTTCTAATCTCACGGATTCGAATGCTCTATTGTCAGGAGAGGCAAGTCAAATTCGTGGATCAGAGACCTAAGAGACTATACTCTAGCTGTCGTCTAATGACTACGTTGAACATCATGTAGACCGCTTGTGGTTGTCAGGCACGTGGATCTTGGCTAAGCAAATAAGGAAGATAGTGGGTGATTGTCACGGGTTACCCCTTCATTCTGACTTAATTGAATTAAGTACGAGAGTATATCTTGGAGAAGAAGTAAGCGTGAATTGAAAGAGAAACAATAGTACTTGCATTAATTCATGAAGAACAGCAGAGCTCCACACCTTAATCTATGAGGTGTAGAAACTCCACCGTTGGAAAATACATAAGAGAAAAAGGTCTAGGCATGGCCGTGTGGCCAGCTGGTGCACGAATTGTAAATTACACTTTTTACAACTCGTACCACTAACCAGCAAGTGCACTGGGTCGTCCAATGATGTGCATAAACTTGATATGCTACGATTTAGGAAATTGCACGATCGGCAAAATTCCTTCCGGCAAGTGCACCGGTTATCGTCAAGTAAAAACTCACAATAGAGTGAGGTCGAATCCCACAAGGATTGGTTGAGTGAGCAATTCGGATTAGAAGTATGTTCTAGTTGAGCGGAATCAAGATTTAGATGAGAATTGCGGAATGTAAAATTGCATGAATTAAAGAGCGAGAAGCTAAATTGCTGAAATTAAAAGGGATGGGGGTGATTGCATGAATTTAATTGCAGAATGTAAAGAGAAAGTGGTAAATCAGAAATGGGGAGTTCATTGGGTGTTAGGAGATATTAAGATCTCCGAATCAAAACAACTTTTATCCCTTCCTCAACCAATGCATTCATTAAATTTTGCTTGGCAATCTTATATGATTGGATCCCAATCCCTTGGCTCACCAATTCTCTCTAAAAACAAACAAATTCCTAATCCCTTGGTTTAAATGTTCATAAGAAGAGATGATGCTCGATCACTGATTATACCACACAGTTTCATGAACCACAATTTGGTAGGATTACATGTCACAATATCCATCCAAACCCCAATCCAATTCACTGTGAGAAAGCTTCTCTAGCATGAATCCTCCATTCCTTTCCCAAGGTTCCGAAGGATTCCAATTATGGGTAGTTTCTTTCCCAAGACAACTACCCAATGGAATTAGATCGAGAAGCTTTCTAACAAAATTCAAGAGAAAAGATTGAAGAAGAAGATAAAACTATTATTGATTCATTGAATTACAATAGAGCTCCCTAACCCAATGAAAGGGGTTTAGTGAGTCATAGCTCTGAATTCAATTACAAAACTAAAAGAAAATCATCCAAAGTTCCCCGTGTAAAAAGTGCCAACTAACTTAAATTCTATCCTATTTATACACTTTCTAAATTGAGCTTCTGTTGTGTTTCTTGGGCTTTGAGGCCTTTCCCTGATTTCCTTTTGCTTTGGGTTTATGGTCCATAATCCTGATGAGGCTGTGATCCACTTCTGTAACATTCATTGAGCAAACTTAGTGATAAACAAGTAATGACACAAGACTCAACAAATTGAAGCTCCAGACTCATCAATTCTTCAGGCCCAATCCCATAAACCATGATATTCAATTGGGTTTCATACCATAATACGTTTAAGTTAATGTTTGTGCTCAAATGCTAACTTAAACTTCAATATATTTGGCCCAGAAACCCTTTCAAAAAGTGGTGTTTAAGTTGAAGTTTAAGTTTCAGTTTAAGGTTAAACTGAAACTTAAACGTGGAAATGGAAGAAAGCAACCCAGGAGTGTGAAATGTCGAACACGTTTAAGCTTCAGTTTAAGGTTAAACTGAAGCTTAAACGTGGAAATGAAGAAAGCAACCCTGGAGGAGAGAAATAGTCGAACACGTTTAAGCTCCAGTTTAAGCTTAAACTGGAGCTTAAACGTGGAAATGCTCCTGGTGCCTTTCTTACTTCTGGCGTTTAACCTCCAGTTTAAGGTTAAACTGGAGGTTAAACATGGAAATGCTTCCTGGTGAGAATTGTGTCGAACACGTTTAAGCTCCAGTTTAAGGTTAAACTGGAGCTTAAACGTGGAAATGCTCCCTTGGTGAAATTCTCATTCTGGCGTTTAACTTCTAGTTTAAGGTTAAACTGGAGGTTAAACGCCAGTTCCAGCATTTCTTAGCCTTCATGATTCTGGCGTTTAAGCTCCAGTTTAGGCTTAAACTGGAACTTAAACGCCATTTCCAGCATTATATGGTTTGGTAGTTTAAGTTCCAGTTTAAGCTTAAACTGGAACTTAAACTCCATATGTGATATTCAAGCTTCCTTTATTGATTTTGTTGCTTCCTTGCCTAGCATCTTCTTCCCTGAAATCATCCAAACAATTGCATCAAAGTCTTGCAAAATTTCATGAGAAATCTTCCATTCATAGCATTCAAGTAATATAACTAAAAACTCATGGAATTTGCATCAAAATCATACTGTTTGGATGGTTCATTGCTTTGTTATTCATTTAACCATTCTTGGTTACTTTAAGCTCAAGAAAATGCATAAAACAACTAAAACTAACAAAAAAATGCTAGTGAAACTAGCCTAAGATGCCTTGGCATCACAACACCAAACTTAATACTTGCTTGTCCCTAAGCAAGTCCTGAGTTATTTGAGAAGAAAGTATGAAACCGAAAGCAATTAAATTGGCTACATTAGTAAGCACTTGAAGTTCATCAGAAGGGTTTTATGCAGAAAGTTGCAGTATCACTTTTTCATTCTTATCAGGTAAGATTATCACTTTTTCATTGCATCCATCAAACACTGCTATGGCCTCTTGTTACTCTTATGTCCTTGGCACTTTTCTCTTCTTTGTTTTTCTTTTCTTTTTCTTAGAGCTCCTTTGCTCCTTGTTTGCTTAGTGTCATGTGTTGCACAAGCCTTTGGCATTTTCTTTTTCTTATCACTGCACTACACATATCCACTCCAGGCATTTTAGTTCACATTTCTTCTTGAGACATTGTTGCCCAGCACCTCTTTGTGTGACTAAATGTTTTGTATTTAGGTTGCTCTTGATAATGGACTTTTGGTTGATAATCCCGGGTTAGTTAACCCAAGTTACCAAGTGTTGAAACACTCCTCAGAACCTATTCATCCAAGCATATCCTTAATACATAAACACCACAGGAATTTGTCTCAGAAGTTCAAACCATTGGTGCCTAGCTTATTTTCTCAATTTTTTTGCTTTTTGGTTGCCCTTTTTCAGTGGCTTTTTCTTCTTCTTTTTCTTTCTTTTTCATGGCCAAAGACATTTATTCATCAAGATCCATAGACAGTTTTCAATTTTTACACAAAAAATGATAATTCTACACTCTATTTCCAGTGATCTGACTAAACAATCAAGCATGCATACCACCACTTAATTCTACTTGATTTGTCACTAATTGAGCCAAGTTACTTTTGTTCAAACTTTTCTTTTATTTTTGGAAACAGAACAAGCATGGCAAGCATTTGTTTAAGAAGGTGAAGTTATATCCAAACATCTAGGCATTCACTTTATTCAAAGCAATAAACAGACAAACATACTAGTAACTTCACATTCCAGAAAGATTCAACAATTACAGTTTAAACCAGAACAAGCATGCTTTTGTTTGCCCTTTTTAAAGAATTGTCAAGGAACAACACCACCTTGTGAAATTTCTTGTTTTCTCTTTGTTGCCAGGAAACAATTTGATTTCTCCTTCTTCTCCTAGTTGTTGCTTCATGTTCTTTCTAAGATCCTTGTTTCCTTTCCTGCAAAGAGTGATGAAGTTGCTTGCTTCTCAAGCACTTGAGTGGTTAGCTCAACTATGTATGGGCAAGTGTCTGAGTCTTAAGTTGGTGTGTGAACACCAAACTTAGTCTCCTACTTACTCCTCTGCTCTTTGAGTCCTTGAATTCTCCTTGGAATGAAGTTGCTGCTAAGGATTTTAAGCATTCCTGTGATTGCTTAGAATGGTTGTTCCTTTCATATAATTCAAAGGTTGTTGTGTTCAGTTGATATGTGTGGTGGAACACCAAACTTAGAGTCACACATTCCCCTTTGAATAATTGATCCACGAATTCATTGTTTGGTGTGAAACACCAAACTTAATTCTTTGCAATGCACAGAAACTACTTCACCTTTTTATTGAAACAAATAAAAGAAACAGCAAGGGAGTATTACCTCAGGTTGGGTTGCCTCCCAACAAGCGCTTCTTTAACGTCATTAGCTTGACGGTCAGCTTCCTCAGTTGAGGTGATATTTAACTTTGTCCTTCTCCTCCACATCTCCCAAGTAATGTTTGAGTCTTTGCCCATTCACAGTGAAGGTTCGTTGTGACTTTTCTTCCATAATTTCTACTTGTCCATATTGGGAGACCTTGGTGACAAGGAATGGTCCAGACCACCTTGATTTTAGCTTCCCTGGAAATAGCTTCAGCCTAGAATTGTAGAGCAATACTTTTTGTCCTTCTTCAAATTTCCTTGGGGCTATGTTGCTGTCATGCTTCTTCTTTGCTCTTTCTTTGTAAATTTTGGCATTCTCATAAGCTTCAGCTCTGAATTCTTCCAACTCTTGAATTTGCAACATCCTTCTTTCTCCAGCAGCTTTGCTGTCCAAGTTCAAGAGTTTCAAGGCCCAGAATGCCTTGTGCTCCAACTCCAGTGGCAAATGGAAAGCTTTTCCATATACTAGTTGGTAAGGAGACATTCCAATTGGTGTTTTGAAAGCTGTCCTATATGCCCAAAGAGCATCATCTAGCTTAATCGACCAGTCCTTCCTTGAAGTTTCCACAGTCTTTTCCAGGATTCTTTTGAGTTCCCTATTAGATATTTCGGCTTGCCCACTTGTCTGTGGATGGTATGGTGTGGCTACCTTGTGTTTGACTCCATATTTTAGAAGCAATGTCTCTAATGGTTTGTTGCAGAAGTGGCTTCCTCCATCACTGATGATTGTTCTTGGAACCCCAAAACGGCAAAAAATGTGTTTTCTGAGGAAGTTCATGACTACCTTATTATCATTGGTTGGAGTTGCTATTGCTTCAACCCATTTGGAGACATAGTCTACTGCCACAAGAATGTAATTATTTGAGTATGAGGTGGGAAAGGGTCCCATGAAATCTATCCCCCATACATCAAACAATTCAAGTTCCAGAATGAATTGTTGTGGCATTTCATTTCTTCTTGGCAGGTTCCCCGCTTTCTGGCATTCATGGCAGTGCTTCACTAGTTCCTTTGCATCTTTGAAGATAGTGGGCCAATAAAAACCACACTGCAACACCTTAGCTGTTGTTCTTTCTCCTGCAAAATGTCCTCCATAAGTGGAGCCATGGCAGTCCCATAAGACTTCCCTTCCTTCTTCCTCTGATATGCATCTTCTGAGTATGCCATCCGAACATTTTTTGAACAAGTATGGTTCGTCCCAGATGAAGTATTTGGCATCATTTACCAATTTCTTCCTTTGATGCTTGTTAAATTCCAACGGCAAACTCCCAGTGGCCTTGAAGTTTGCTATGTCTGCAAACCAGGGTGCTTTGTGAATTACCATGAGTTGTTCATCAGGAAAGCACTCATTTATATGTGTGCTTTGTGCGCTTCCTTCTTCACATGGTATCCTTGATAAATGGTCTGCCACCTTGTTCTCTACACCCTTCTTGTCTTTGATTTCTATGTCAAATTCCTGCAACAAAAGAACCCATCTAATAAGTCTTGGTTTGGATTCTTGTTTAGCAAGTAAGTATTTTAAAGCTGAATGATCAGTGAAGACAATGACTTTAGATCCAATGAGATAGGATCTAAATTTGTCAAATGCAAAGACTATTGCCAAGAGTTCTTTTTCAGTGGTTGTGTAATTCCTTTGGTTATCATTCAAGACTTTACTGGCATAATAAATCACATGTACCAAATTGTCTTTCCTTTGTCCTAACACTGCCCCAATAGCAAGGTTTGATGCATCACACATCAGTTCAAAAGGTAAGTTCCAATCAGGTGGGGCAATGATAGGTGCAGAGGAAAGTTTTTGCTTCAAAAGTTCATAGGCTAGCATGCAATTTTTATCAAATACAAAGGGTGTATCAGAGACAAGCAAGTTACTCAAAGGTTTGGCTATTTTAGAAAAGTCTCTAATAAACCTTCTGTAAAAGCCAGCGTGTCCCAAAAAACTCCTAACTGCCTTGACATTACTCGGTGGAGGTAGTTTTTCAATGAGTTCCACCTTAGCTCTGTCCACCTCAATGCCTCTATTAGAGATTTTGTGGCCAAGGACTATTCCTTCTGTGACCATGAAAGGACACTTTTCCCAGTTTAATACTAGGTTGGTCTCTTGGCATCTCTTAAGCACCAAGGCAAGGTGGTGTAGGCAGCTAGGAAAAGAATCTCCAAACACAGAAAAATCATCCATGAAAACCTCAATAAATTTTTCAATCATGTCCGAAAAGATGGACAGCATGCATCTTTGGAAAGTGGCAGGTGCATTGCACAATCCAAAGGGCATGCGTCTATAAGCAAAAACTCCATATGGACAAACAAATGATGTTTTCTCTTGATCTCTAGGATCAACTACTATCTGATTATAGCCTGAGTATCCATCCAGAAAGCAATAGTAAGCATGTCCTGCAAGCCTTTCAAGCATCTGATCCATGAATGGGAGTAGGAAATGATCTTTTCTGGTGGCTTCATTGAGCTTCCTGTAGTCTATGCACATCCTCCACCCAGTGACAGTTCTTGTGGGCATGAGTTCATTCCTCTCATTTGGCACCACAGTTATGCCACCTTTCTTGGGAACTACATGGATGGGACTAACCCATGGGCTATCAGAAATGGGGTAGATTACCCCTGCCTGCCATAACTTCATGACCTCCTTTTGTACCACTTCTTTCATGACGGGATTCAATCTTCTCTGAGCTTGAATGGAGGGTCTAGCATCCTCTTCTAACAAGATTTTATGCATGCATATGGATGAACTTATCCCCTTCAAATCAGCTAGGGTCCATCCAATGGCATCTTGATGAGTTTGTAGCACCTTGATCAATTCTTCTTCTTGTTCTTGGTTCAGGGCAGAGCTAATGATAACAGGATGGCTCTCATCACTACCCAAGTATGCATACTTGAGATTAGGGGGCAATGCTTTGAGCTCAGGTTTTGGTGCTTCCTTCTCTTCTTTCACTTTCTCTGGCATGCTTGGCATGGTTGTTTCAGTAGCGTTGATGTCACTAACTTCAATATCCTTGGTGAACTCCTCCTCTGCCACTTCCTTTGTTGTTTCCTCAAAGGCTTCTTGCACTGCAATGTCCACTACATCCACCCTCATGCATTCCTTTAGTGATTCTGATGGATAGCTCATTGCCTTGAATACGTTAAACACCAATTGCTCATCATGCAGTCTAAGAGTGAGTTCACCCTTTTGGACATCTATGATGGCTCCAGCAGTAGCCAGGAAGGGTCTTCCCAGGATTATCGAAGCTTTGGCTTCTTCCTCCATATCTAACACCACAAAATCGGCAGGAAATATGAAATCTCCCACTTTCACTAACAAATCCTCAACTATCCCATGAGGGAATTTAAAAGTTCGATCTGCCAATTGGAGGGCCATTCTTGTTGGTTTGGTTTCCTCGATCTTCATTCTTCTCATCATTGTTAGAGACATCAAATTGATACTGGCCCCTAAGTCACACAAGGCCTTCTCCACTATGACTTCTCCTATGATGCAAGGGATTTGAAAACTGCCTGGATCCTTCAATTTCTGAGGCAATTTGTGCTGAATGATGGCACTGCATTCTTCAGTTAACAACACCGTTTCCTCATTTCTCCAGCTCCTCTTCTTGGTCATTAATTCCTTTAAGAATTTTGCATAGAGTGGCATTTGCTCTATTGCCTCAGCAAACAGAATGTTGATTTGAAGCTTCTTGAAAATCTCCAAGAATCTGGAGAATTGGCCATCCTTTTCACTTTTCATCAAACGTTGAGGATATGGTGCTTTAGGTGTATAAGGCTTCAGGACCTCTTTTTCTTTTTCTTTTGTTGCAGACGGTGTAAAAGATTGTCCTTGTTCCTTGTCTCTCACAATTTCCTTTGCTTCATCCTCTGTGGTTTCCTTTGAGATCTCCTTTAGATTCTTTCCACTTCTGAGGGTTATGGCCTTACATTCTTCCCTTGCAATAGCCTTGGCAGCATGAGAAACGCTTGGCCCAGGGGTTTGCTTAGACAAATACACAATTTGATTTTCTAGCTTCTGGATGGCAGCTCCTTGGTTTTGCAGGTTAGAATTTACTTCTTCCTTAAAGGCTTTCAATTCGGTTATGTCTTGACTCATGGTTGCAAGCATTCCTTCTATCCTGTTTAATTGATCTTGAAATTGTTGGTTCGGATTAGGTTGGGTAGGTTGATTATTTTGGCCATGATATGATGGTTGGGAGTAAGTGTTTTGTGTGGCTTGGTATGATCTTTGGTTGGAGTTTTGGTATGTGGACTTGTTATGTTGGTTTTGCTGGTTTCCCCACCCAAAGTTTGGGTGGTTTTTCCAGCCTGGGTTGTAAGTGTTGGAATGTGGATCATATGGTTGCCTTTGTTGATTTCCTACATAATTGGCCTCTTCCCAATCACCTCCTTCAGTGCTTACTTTCTCTTGATCTTGTGTGTGTATTGCAGCCACTTGCTTTGTTTCTAATTTCCTGGTGAGCTCTGCTAGTTGCTTGGTAAACACCTTGTTTTGGGTTAAAATTGTATCAACATGGTTCAGCTCCATGACTCCCTTAGTGTTGTGTCTCTCTGAAGCATAGTAGTACTCATTCTCAGCCACTGTCTCAATCACTTCAATGGCTTCTTCCACAGTCTTTTTCCTGTTCAATGAACCTCCTGATGAATGGTCTACAGCCTTCCTTGATTCATAAGAAAGTCCATCATAGAAAATATGCAATTGCACCCAGTCATGGAACATGTCTGGTGGGCATTTCCTTGTCAAATCCTTGAATCTTTCCCATGCCTCGTAGAAAGTTTCACCATCTTGTTGTCTAAAAGTCTGAACCTCAGATCGAAGCCTATTGACCTTTTGTGGGGGGGTAGAAACGTGCCAGAAACTTGCTTTCCACCTCATCCTAGGTTGTTAGGCTCCCCCTTGGGAATGATTCCAGCCACTTAGTTGCCTTGTCCCTAAGTGAAAATGGGAACAAGAGCAGTTTATAGGTATCTTCCTGGACTCCATTGGACTTCACAGTGTCACAAATTCTCAGAAATTTTGTGAGATGTTGGTTTGGATCTTCATTAGCACTCCCACCAAATGAACAATGATCCTCCACAAGTGATATTAGCTGTGGTTTGAGTTCAAAATTGTTGGCCTGAATGGGTGGTTTCTGAATGCTGCTACCACAATTCCCAGAGGTTGGGTTTATGTATGAACCAAGAACCCTCCTCTCGGGAATGGCATTGTTTCCATCAGCTCTCTCATGGTTGTGAACTTCTCTATCCATGTTGAGATCTAGAGCTTCCTCAAAATTGTCCTCAGATTCTCCTTCAGATTCTTCTTCTCCCAGTACTCTCTTCCCTCTTGCTTCCCTTCTAAGTCTATGAAGGGTCCTCTCTGGTTCGGTATATGGAGGAGTTGATGTCTCTCCTCTCCTACCTGTCATACAAGAACACAGCACAGGCACCAAACAAGTGAAATACTCTTGGTTAATGGAAGAGTATGGTTAGAGTAGTTGAGGAATTAATTTAAATAGTTAGTGAGTCAGTGAGTTAGTTGATTGAATTTAAAGGCATAAAGAAAGAAAGAATGTAACAGAGTGCAGAAATTAAAATTCAACAAGTAACTTGAACTGAATTAACAAAGCAAGAAAAATGCTCAATCTAGTTAACTTCCAATTTGAGAATTGTCAATCGAAAACCAATCCTCGGCAACGGCGCCATAAACTTGGTTCGCATAAACTTGATATGCTACGATTTAGGAAATTGCACGATCGGCAAAATTCCTTCCGGCAAGTGCACCGGTTATCGTCAAGTAAAAACTCACAATAGAGTGAGGTCGAATCCCACAAGGATTAGTTGAGTGAGCAATTCGGATTAGAAGTATGTTCTAGTTGAGCGGAATCAAGATTTAGATGAGAATTGCGGAATGTAAAATTGCATGAATTAAAGAGCGAGAAGCTAAATTGCTGAAATTAAAAGGGATGGGGGTGATTGCATGAATTTAATTGCAGAATGTAAAGAGAAAGTGGTAAATCAGAAATGGGGAGTTCATTGGGTGTTAGGAGATATTGAGATCTCCGAATCAAAACAACTTTTATCCCTTCCTCAACCAATGCATTCATTAAATTTTGCTTGGCAATCTTATATGATTGGATCCCAATCCCTTGGCTCACCAATTCTCTCTAAAAACAAACAAATTCCCAATCCCTTGGTTTAAATGTTCATAAGAAGAGATGATGCTCGATCACTGATTATACCACACAGTTTCATGAACCACAATTTGGTAGGATTACATGTCACAATATCCATCCAAACCCCAATCCAATTCACTGTGAGAAAGCTTCTCTAGCATGAATCCTCCATTCCTTTCCCAAGGTTCCGAAGGATTCCAATTATGGGTAGTTTCTTTCCCAAGACAGCTACCCAATGGAATTAGATCGAGAAGCTTTCTAACAAAATTCAAGAGAAAAGATTGAAGAAGAAGATAAAACTATTATTGATTCATTGAATTACAATAGAGCTCCCTAACCCAATGAAAGGGGTTTAGTGAGTCATAGCTCTGAATTCAATTACAAAACTAAAAGAAAATCATCCAAAGTTCCCCGTGTAAAAAGTGCCAACTAACTTAAATTCTATCCTATTTATACACTTTCTAAATTGAGCTTCTGTTGTGTTTCTTGGGCTTTGAGGCCTTTCCCTGATTTCCTTTTGCTTTGGGTTTATGGTCCATAATCCTGATGAGGCTGTGATCCACTTCTGTAACATTCATTGAGCAAACTTAGTGATAAACAAGTAATGACACAAGACTCAACAAATTGAAGCTCCAGACTCATCAATTCTTCAGGCCCAATCCCATAAACCATGATATTCAATTGGGTTTCATACCATAATACGTTTAAGTTAATGTTTGTGCTCAAATGCTAACTTAAACTTCAATATATTTGGCCCAGAAACCCTTTCAAAAAGTGGTGTTTAAGTTGAAGTTTAAGTTTCAGTTTAAGGTTAAACTGAAACTTAAACGTGGAAATGGAAGAAAGCAACCCAGGAGTGTGAAATGTCGAACACGTTTAAGCTTCAGTTTAAGGTTAAACTGAAGCTTAAACGTGGAAATGAAGAAAGCAACCCTGGAGGAGAGAAATAGTCGAACACGTTTAAGCTCCAGTTTAAGCTTAAACTGGAGCTTAAACGTGGAAATGCTCCTGGTGCCTTTCTTACTTCTGGCGTTTAACCTCCAGTTTAAGGTTAAACTGGAGGTTAAACGTGGAAATGCTTCCTGGTGAGAATTGTGTCGAACACGTTTAAGCTCCAGTTTAAGGTTAAACTGGAGCTTAAACGTGGAAATGCTCCCTTGGTGAAATTCTCATTCCGGCGTTTAACTTCAAGTTTAAGGTTAAACTGGAGGTTAAACGCCAGTTCCAGCATTTCTTAGCCTTCATGATTCTGGCGTTTAAGCTCCAGTTTAGGCTTAAACTGGAACTTAAACGCCATTTCCAGCATTATATGGTTTGGTAGTTTAAGTTCCAGTTTAAGCTTAAACTGGAACTTAAACTCCACATGTGATATTCAAGCTTCCTTTATTGATTTTTTTGCTTCCTTGCCTAGCCTCTTCTTCCCTGAAATCATCCAAACAATTGCATCAAAGTCTTGCAAAATTTCATGAGAAATCTTCCATTCATAGCATTCAAGTAATATAACTAAAAACTCATGGAATTTGCATCAAAATCATACTGTTTGGATGGTTCATTGCTTTGTTATTCATTTAACCATTCTTGGTTACTTTAAGCTCAAGAAAATGCATAAAACAACTAAAACTAACAGAAAAATGCTAGTGAAACTAGCCTAAGATGCCTTGGCATCATCCAAGTAATACCTTACATGAGTAAGGGTCGATCCCACGGAGATTGTTGATTTGAAGCAATCTATGGTTATCTTGTAACTCTTAGTCAAGAAAATAATAAAATAATTCACTTATCAATTTTGATTGCAAGGAATAAAAGGGCAGAACACAAATTATACTTGTATGCAATGATGGAGAATATGTTGGAGTTTTGGAGATGCTTTGTCTTCTGAAATTCTGCTTTCCTCTGTTTTCTAATTCACGCACGCACGTTCTCCTATGGCAAGCTGTGTGTTGGTGGATCACCATTGTCAATGGCTACCATCCATCCTTCGAGTGAAAAGGGTCCAGATGCGCTGTCACCGCACGGCTAATCATCTGCAGGTTCTCAATCGTACCGGAATAGGATTTACTATCCTTTTGCGTCTGTCACTACGCCCAGCACTCGCGAGTTTGAAGCTTGTCACAGTCATTCAATCCATGAATCCTACTCGGAATACCACAGACAAGGTTTAGACTTTCCGGATTCTCTTGAATGCTGCCATCAATCTAGCTTATACCACGAAGATTCCGATTAAGAGATTGAAGAGATATTCATTCATTCTATAGTGGAACGTAAATGATTGTCAGGCACGCGTTTGTGGAGGAATGATGATGATTGTCACGTTCATCACATTCATATTGAAGTGCGAATGGATATCTTAGATAGAAATACGCATGTTTGAATGGAAAACAGAAATACTTGCATTAATTCATCGAGACACAGCAGAGCTCCTCACCCCCAACAACGGAGTTTAGAGACTCATGCCGTCAAAAGGTACAAAGTTCCGATCTAAAATGTCATGAGATCCAAAATAAACCTCTAAAAGTTGTTTAAATACTAAATTAGTAACCTAGGTTTACAGAAAATGAACAAACTATGATAGATGGTGCAGAAATCCACTTCTGGGGCCCACTTGGTGTGTGCTGGGGCTGAGACTTAAGCTAATCACGTGCATAGGACTGTTTTGGGCGTTCAACGCCAGCTGTGGATCCTTTTCTGGCGTTGAACTCCAACTTGTAACTTGTTTCTGGCGCTGGACGCCAGACAGCAACATGGAACTGGCGTTGAACGCCAGTTTACATCGTCTATCCTTGAGCAAAGTATGGACTATTATATATTTATGGAAAGCCCTGGATGTCTAATTTCCAACGCAATTGGAAGCGCGTCATTTGAAGTTCTGTAGCTCCAGAAAATCCACTTTGAGTGCAGGGAGGTCAGAATCCAACAGCATCAGCAGTCCTTTTTCAGCCTGAATCAGATTTTTGCTCAGCTCCCTCAATTTCAGCCAGAAAATACCTGAAATCACAGAAAAACACACAAACTCATAGTAAAGTCTATAAATATGAATTTTGCCTAGAAACTACTGAAAATAAACTAAAAACTAACTAAAACACACTAAAAACTATATGAAATTAACCCCAAAAAGCGTATAAAATATCCGCTCATCACCAGCCTCCCAATTGTGAAAAATGGCATAAGCCCCAAAGTCCAAAGATTATCTAAAACAATAGGAAAGACTAGTATTTATACTAAACTAGTTACTAAGGATTACAGAAATTGAGTAACTAAGTGCAGAGAGTGCAGAAATCCACTTCTGGGGCCCACTTGGTGTGTGCTTGGGCTGAGCATTGAGCTTTACACGTGCATAGGCCTTTTCTAGAGTTAAACGCAAGCTTGGATGCTAGTTTGGGCGTTTAACTCCAGTTCTGGTGCCAGTTCCGGCGTTTTACGCCAGAAAAGGGTCTCTGGCTGGCGTTTAAACGCCAGTTTGGGCCATCAAATCTCGGGCAAAGTATGGATTATTATACATTGCTGGAAAGCCCAAGATGTCTACTTTCCAACGCAATTGAGAGTGTGCCAATTGGGCTTCTTTAGCTCCAGAAAATCCACCTCGAGTGCAGGATGGTCAGAATCCAACAGCATCTGCAGTCCTTTCTCAGCCTCTGAATCAAACTTTTGCTCAGGTCCCTCAATTTCAGCCAGAAAATACCTGAAATTACAGAAAAATACACAAACTTATAGTAAAGTCCAGAAATGTGATTTTTGCATAAAAAATAATAAAAATATAATAAAAAGTAACTAAAACATATTAAAAACTACCTAAAAACAATGCCAAAAAGCGTATAAATTATCCGCTCATCATAACACCAAACTTAAATTGTTGCTTGTCCCCAAGGAACTAAAAATAGAATAAGATAAAAAGAAGAGAAAATACAATAAATTTCAAAATATCAATGAAGTTTAGTTCCAATTAGATGAGCAGGACTAGTAGCTTTTTGCTTCTGAACAGTTTTGGCATCACACTTTATCCTTTGAAGTTCAGAATAATTGGCATCCATAGGAACTTAGAATTCAGATAGTGTTATTGATTCTCCTAGTTTAGTATGTTGATTCTTGAACACAGCTACTTTATGAGTCTTGGCCGTGACCCTAAGCATTTTATTTTCCAGTATTACCACCAGATACATAAATGCCACAGACACATAACTGGGTGAACCTTTTTAGATTGTGACTCAGCTTTGCTAGAGTCCCCAGTTAGAGGTGCCCAGAGTTCTTAAGCACACTCTTTTTGCTTTGGATCATGACTTTAACCACTCAGTTTCAAGCTTTTCACTTAGACCTTCATGACACAAGCACATGGTTAGGGACAGCTTGATTTAGCCGCTTAGGCCATGATTTAATTCCTTTGGGCCCTCCTATCTATTAATGCTCAAAGCCTTGGATCCATTTTACCCTTGCCTTTTGGTTTAAAGAGTTATTGGCTTTTTCTGCTTGCTTTTTCTTTTTCTTTCTTTTTCTTTATTTTTTGCCATTTTTTTCGCAAGCTCTGTGTTTTTCACTGCTTTTTCTTGCTTCAAGAATCAATTTTATGATTTTTCAGATTATCAATAACATTTCTCTTTTTTCATTATTCTTTCAAGAGCAAAAAATTTTAACATTCATAAACTTCACTATAAAAAATATGCACTGTTCAAGCATTCATTCAGAAAACAAAAACTATTGCCACCACATCAAAATAATTAAACTATTTTCAAGATAGAATTCGAAATTCATGTACTTCTTTTTCTTTTTCAGAAAACATTTTTCATTTAAGAAAGGTGAAAGATTCATGGAACATTCATAGCTTTAAGGCATAGACACTAAACATTAATGATCATGTAATGAAGACACAAACATAGTCAAAACATAAAGTATAAAAACCAAAAACAGAAAAGAAAATAAACAAGGAGATTAAAGAACTGGTCTACCTTAGTGATGGTGGCTTCTTCTTCCTCTTGAAGAACCAATGGAGTTCTTGAGCTCCTCTATGTCTCTTCCTTGCCTTTGTTGCTCCTCTCTCATGGCCTTTTGGTCCTTTCTGATTTCATGGAGGATGATGGAGTGCTCTTGGTACTCCACTCTTAGTTGCTCCATGTTGGAACTCAATTCTCCTAAAGAGGTGTTGAGTTGCTCCCAATAGTTATGTGGAGGGAAATGCATCCCTTGAGGCATCTCAGGGATTTCTTGATGAGGGACTTCCTCATGCTCTTGTTGAGGTCCATGAGTGGGCTCTCTTGTTTGCTCCATCCTCTTTCTAGTGATGGGCTTTTGAGATGAATCTCTCCATCTCCCATGACTTGGAGTTGGAAGCAACTGCCTTCCCTTTCCTCTTCCTAGAGGTTTCTCCGGCCTTAGGTGCCATTAGTGGTTATGGAAAGCAAAAAAATTGAGCTTTTCCACACCAAACTTAAAAAAGCTTTGCTCGTCCTCGAGCAAAATAAGGTAGAAGGGAGTAGAAGAATAATGATGCAATTAATTTTGAAGACTTATTACTGTGTACAAGAAAAATTAAAAAGAGTTAAAAGGACTTTGAAAAGATATGTAAATTTTGAAAACGTTTTAGAAGGAATTGAAAAAGAATTAAAAAGAATTGGAACGATTATTAATTTTTAAAAATATAAATTAAAAGATGAACGTTTAAAATATGTTTGATGCAAAAAAAATTATGAATTAAAACATGAAAAATTGAAAAAAATCGAATTGGAAACAAAATTACCTCCCTTGTGTCATCCTGGCATTAAACGCCAAGAATGCTATCCATTCTGGCGTTTAACGCCCACTCGACTGCCTTTTTGGGCATTTAATGCCTAGCCAGATACCTTGGCTGGCGTTAAACGCCAGGAATCCTTATTTACTGAGCGTTTTTCTGAATGCCCAGAATGCTGCCATTTCTGGCATTAAATGCCCAGAATGCTGCCTGCATGGGCGTTAAACTCCCATTCTGTTATCCTTACTGGCGTTTAAATGCCAGTAAGCCTGTTTTCCAGGGTGTGATGTTTTTGATGCTGTTTTTGATTCCGCTTTAATTCTATAGCTATTTTTGTGACTCCACATGATCATCAACCTAAAGAAAACATAACATGACAATGGAATCCAAATGTCTATAAAATAAATATAATTAAATAACGTTGGATTGCCTCTCAATAAGCACTTCTTTAATGTTAATAGCTTGACAGTGAGCTCTTATAGAGCTTCACAGACACTCAGAGCATGATGGTGGCCTCCCAACACCAAACTTAGAGTTTGAATGTGGGGGCGCTGCTTGACTCTGTATTGAGAGAAGCTTTTCATGCTTCCTCTCCATGGTTACAGAAGAAGATCCTCGAGCCTTAAACACAAGGTAGTCCTCATTCAATTGAAGGACTAGCTCTCCTCTGTCCACATCAATCACAGCCCTTGCTGTGGCTAGGAATGACCTTCCAAGGATGATGCATTCATCCTCATCCTTCCCAGTGTCTAGGATTATGAAGTCAGCAGGGATGTAAAGGCCTTCAACTTTCACTAAGACATCCCCTACAAGTCCATAAGCCCGTTTCATTGATTTGTCTATCATCTCTAATGAGATTCTTGCAGCTTGTACCTCAAAGATCCCTAGTTTCTCCATTACAGAGAGTGGCATGAGGTTTATACCTGACCCCAGGTCACATAGGGCCTTCTCAAAGGTCATGGTGCCTATGGTACAAGGTATTAAGAATCTTCCAGTATCCGATTTCTTTTGAGGTAATTTCTGCTGAGCTAAGGCATTCAGTTCATTGATGAGCAATGGAGGTTCATCCTCCCAAGTCTCATTACCAAATAACTTGGCATTTAGCTTCATGATTACTCCTAGATACTGAGCAACTTGCTCTTCAACAATATCTTCATCCTCTTCAGAGGAAGAATACTCATCAGAGCTCATGAATGGCAACAGTAAGTTCAGTGGAATCTCTATGGCCTCTGTATGAGCCTCAGATTCCTTTGGTTCCTCATTAGGGAACTCCTTATTGGTCAGTGGATGTCCATTGAGGTCTTCCTCACTGGAAATCACTGCCTCTTCCTTCTCTATAGGTTTGGCCACTTTGGATATATTGATGGCCTTGCACTCTCTCTTTGGATTCTCTTTTGTATTGCTTGGGAGAGTACTAGAAGGGACTTCAGTAACTCTTTTACTCAGCTGACCCACTTGTGACTCCAAATTTCTGATGGAGGACCTTGTTTCAGTCATGAAACTGAGAGTGGTATTAGATAGATTAGAGACTATGGTTGCTAAGTCAGAGAGGCTCTGCTTAGAATTCTCTGTCTGTTGCTGAGAAGATGATGGAAAAGGCTTGCTATTGCCAAACCTATTTCTCCCACCATTATTATTATTGAAGCCTTGTTGAGGCGTCTGTTGATCCTTCCATGAGAAATTAGGATGATTCCTCCATGAATGATTGTAAGTGTTTCCATAGTATTCTCCCATGTAATTCACCTCTTCCATTGCAGGATTCTCAGGGTCATAAGTTTCTCTTTCAGAGGAGGCTTCTTTAGTATTGCCGGATGCAGCTTGCATTCCAGTCAGATTCTGAGAAATCATATTGACTTGCTGAGTCAATATTTTATTCTGAGCCAATATGGCATTCAGAGTATCAATCTTAAGAACTCCTTTCTTCTAAGTCATCCTATTATTCACAGGATTTCTTTCAGAAGTGTACATGAACTGGTTATTTGCAACCATTTCAATGAGTTCCTGGGCTTCTGCAGGTGTTTTCTTCAGATGAAGAGATCCACCAACAAAGTGGTCCAATGACATCTTGGACAATTCAGACAGACCATCATATAATATACCTAAGATGCTCTATTCTGAAAGCATGTCAGAAGGACACCTTCTGATATGTGTAAGACATAATTTATTAATTTATCTATTTCATTTTCATTAAATAATAAAATGTTTTTTCTTATAATACCTCAGGTGCTAATAAAACTATCAATTGTTTGTATCTTTCCCAAGCTTCATAGAAGGATTCACCTTCCTTCTATCTGAAGGTTTGAACTTCCACTCTAAGCTTGCTCATCTTTTGAGGTGGAAAGAATTTGGCCAAGAAAGCATTGACTAACTTTTTCTAAGAGTTCAGGCTTTCTTTAGGTTGTGAGTCTAACCATATCCTAGCTCTGTCTCTTACAGCAAAGGGGAAAAGCAGAAGTTTGTAGACCTCGGGATTAACCCCATTGGTCTTAACAGTGTCACAAATAAAAATTCAGCTAAGAACTGATGAGGATCTTCCAATGGAAGTCTATGAAACTTGCAATTCTACTACGTTAGAGAAACTAATTGAGGCTTAAGCTCAAATTTGTTTGCTCCAATTGCAGGAATTGAGATGCTTCTTCCATAGAAGTTGGAAGTTGGTGCAGTAAAGTCATCAAGCATCTTCCTTGCATCTCCACCATTGTTGTTGGGTTCGACTGCCATGTCTGCTTCTTTTTCGAAATTTTCTGTAAGGTCCACTCTGGAAGTTGGTGCAGTAAAGTCATCAAGCATCTTCCTTGCATCTCCACCATTGTTGTTGGGTTCGACTGCCATGTCTACTTCTTTTTCAAAATTTTCTGTAAGGTCCTCTCTGGAGTGTTGTGCTTTAGCTTCTCTTAGCTTCCTCTTTAGAGTCCTTTCAGGTTCAGGATCAGCTTCAACAAGAATGTCCTTATCCTTGTTCCTGCTCATATGAAAAAGAAGAGAACAAAGAGAGAATAGGAATCCTCTAAGTCACAGTATAGAGATTCCTTTATGTGAGTATAAGAATAGAAGAATAGAAGAATGAGAAGAGAGAGGAGATGAGTAATTCGAACAGAGAGAAGAGAGAGGGGTTCGAATTGTAAGTAGAAGAGAAGTGTTAGTAATTAAATAAAATAAATAGAAAGAGATGAGAGAGAGGGTATTCAAAATTTCTTTTAAGTAAAATAAAAGAAAAATATTTTTATTTTTATTTTAATTATTTAGTTAGTGTTCGAAAATATTAAAAGAAATAAAATAAAATTAGAATTTAAAACAATTAGTTAATTAAAAAGAATTTTGAAAAAGTGGTTAGTTGTTTTCGAAAATGAGAAGTGAAAAAGTAGTTAGGTGGTTTTGAAAAAGATAAGAAATAGTAAACTTTTTTAAAATTAAAACAGACAAGTCAAGTAGTTAGTTGAAAAAGATTTGAAAATGAATTTTGAAAAGATACGAAGTTAGAAAAAGATTTTGAAATTAAAATTTTAAAAAGATATGATTGAAATTTATTTTGAAAAAGAAATTAAAAAGATTTGATTTTTTTAAAATTAAAGTTGATGACTTGACTAACAAGAAACTAAAAGATATTATTCTAGAACTAAAAGATTGAACCTTTCTTAACAAGAAAGTAACACACTTGAAATTTTTGAATCAAAACATTAATTGTTAGTAAAGTTTTCGAAAATGTGAAATAAAAATAAGAAAAAGATTTTGAAAAATTTTAAGAATGAAATTCGAAAAAAAATGAAAAAATATTGATTTTGAAAAATATTTGAAAAGATATAGTTTTTAAATTGAAATTTTGACTTGACTAACAAGAAACAACTAAATTTTAAAAATTTTTGACCAAGTCAACTCAAAATTTCGAAAATTATGAGAAGAATAAGGAAAAGATATTTTTTTGACTTTTGAATTTTTAATGAGGAGAGAGAAAAACAACAAAATGAAATAAAACATAAAAATTTAAGATCAAAACAAATAATGCATTCAAGAACACTTTGAATGTCAAGATGAACACCAAGAACACTTTGAAGATCATGATGAACATAAAGAACATATTTTTGAAAATTTTTAAGAAAAGAAAGACATGCAAGACACTAAACTTAAAAATTTTTAAACTTTAGACAATAATAATTCGAAAATGCATATGAAAAACAAGAAAAGACACAAAACAAGAAAATGTAAAGATCAAACAAAGAAATTCATCAAGAACAACTTGAAGATCATGAAGAACATAATGCATGAATTTTCAAAAATTTTAAGAAAATTAAAAAGATGCAATTGACACCAAACTTAAAATGTGACACAAGACTCAAACAAGAAACACAATTTTTTTTTGTTTTTATGATTTTATTAAATTATTTTTTGTATTTTTTTTCGAAAAAAATAAAAAGGTTAAACATAAAATAAAATTACCCTATCTAAGCAATAAGATGAATCGTCAGTTGTCCAAACTCGAACAATTCCCAGCAACGGCGCCAAAAACTTGGTGCACGGAATTGTGATCACACTTTTCACAACTCCGATACAACTAACTAGCATGTGCACTGGGTTGTCCAAGTAATAAAACCTTACGAGAGTAAGGGTCGATCCCACAGAGATTGCTGGCTTGAAGCAAGCTATGGTCATCCTGTAAATCTTAGTCAGGCGGATTCAATTGGTTATGAGTTTTGATAATTGGAAGATAAATAAAACATAAATTAAAATAAAGATACTTATGTAATTCATTGGTAGGAATTTCAGATAAGCATTTGGAGATGCTTTGTTGCTTCTGAACCTCTACTTTCCTATTGTCTTCATCCAATCATGCGTGCTCCCTTCCATGGCAAGCTGTATGTTGGTGGATAACCGTTGTCAATGGCTACCATCCATCCTCTCAGTGAAAATGGTCCAGGTACGGTTTCTGTACGGCTAATAAATTGTCAGATCTCTCGTCTCGGATGAAAAATACCAGGCACAGCTACTGCACGGCTAATCATCTGTTGGTTCTCACTTGTCGGAATAGGATCTCTCTATCCCTTTACACACTGTCACTGCGCCTAACATTCATGAGTTTGAAGCTCGTCACAGTCATCCCATCCCAGATGCTACTCGGAATACCACAGACAAGGTTTAGACTTTTCGGATCTCAGGAATGTTGCCAATTGGTTCTAGCCTCTACCATGAAGGTTCTAATCTCACAGATTTGAATGCTCCGTTGTTAGGAGAGGCAAGTCAAATCCGTGGATCAGAGACCCAAGAGACTATACTCCGGATATCATCCAATGACTACATTGAACATCATGTAGACCGCTTGTGGTTGTCAGGCACGCGGATCTTGGCTAAGCGAGTAACGAAGATAGTGGGTGATTGTCACAGGTCAACCCTTCATTCTGACTTAACTAAATTAAGTAGGAGAGTATATCTTGGAGAAGAAGTAAGCGTGAATTGAAGGAGAAACAATAGTACTTACATTAATTCATGAAGACCAGCAGAGCTCCGCACCTTAATCTATGAGGTGTAGAAACTCCACCGTTGGAAAATACATAAGAGAAAAAAGTCTAGGCATGGCTGTGTGGCAAGCCTCCCAATTGTGAAAAATGGCATAAGCCCCAAAGTCAAAAGATTTCCTAAAACAATAGGAAAGACTAGTATTTATACTAAACTAGTTACTAAGGATTACAGAAATTGAGTAACTAAGTGCAGAGAGTGCAGAAATCCACTTCCGGGGCCCACTTGGTGTGTGCTTGGGCTGAGCATTGAGCTTTACACATGCATATGCCTTTTCTAGAGTTAAGCGCCAGCTTGGATGCCAGTTTGGGCATTTAACTCCAGTTCTGGTGCCAGTTCCGGCGTTTTACGCCAGAAAAGGGTCTCTGGCTGGCATTTAAACGCCAGTTTGAGCCATCAAATCTCGGGCAAAGTATGGACTATTATACATTGCTGGAAAGTCCAAGATGTCTACTTTCCAACTCAATTGAGAGCGCTCCAATTGGGCTTCTGTAGCTCTAGAAAATCCACTTCGAGTGCAGGAGGGTCAGAATCCAACAGCATCTAGAGTCCTTTCTCAGCCTCTGAATCAGACTTTTGCTCAGATCCCTCAATTTCAGCCAGAAAATATCTGAAATTACAGAAAAACACACAAACTCATAGTAAAGTCTAGAAATATTTTTTTGCATAGAAACTAATAAAAATATAATAAAAGTAACTAAAACATATTAAAAACTACCTAAAAACAATGCCAAAAAGCTTATAAATTATCTGCTCATCAGTGACCTCCCCACTCTTAGAATAAAGCATCATCCTCAATGCTATTTCTCGGGCTCAGGGTGAGAGTCAACTGTCGCATCTGGCTGGAGCTGAGGCTGTGGCTCCTCGGGGGGCTGCTACGCCTCCGGGGTGGCATGTGTTTGTGAAGGTGCCTCTGGCTGAGCCTGCTCCTCCTCATGCCCCTCCTCCTCCTCCGAAGAAGGGTCGGCAATAGGAGGCAACTCGACGCTCAGTGCTACAAACATCTGATCCACTCTATCAAGATGTCGCATGATACGACGCTCACTACGCTCCATGAAGCGGAACAGACGCTGTACCAATAGATATGTCGGCTGGGATGCTGGTGGTGGTGCTATCAGTGCTGCTGGTGCTGATGGACCTGCTGCGGCTGAGGAAGATGAAGGGCCAGGTGTCGCTGCTGCTCTGGCTCTAGCTCTAGAGCGACCCCGGGATGGAGGCTTCTCATTCACCCATGTCCCCGACGGAATCACTTCTTCCTTTTCGTGGCCTGGGGGTGGTGACTCATCATCCGCCCTCCGTGGAGCACCGGCTCGCTCAACCATCTCAGTGACCAAAGTCGGGAAAGGTAGTGTGCCATGGACATACCCTCGCCACATGAATCTCCTGATCAACCGGGGGAAGTACACCTCCTTCCCCTCCATAATACAAATAATCAGGATGAGCATGTCCACTGGAATCTCAGTAAAATGGGTGGTTAGCATGACATAATGTGCAAGGATCTGCTGCCATGTCCGAGCCTCCCTCGTCAGATGAGCAAATAACATCCCCTTGGGTTTTCCATTGTCAGCATCCATCTCCCAAGGAGCATCCAGGGTAGCAACAACACCCCTCAAGGCATCATAATCATAAGTCATATAGTGTATCTTGACTCCAGCCTGTACATATGCATCTGTGTCACTAGTCTTAGGTGGACAACCGAGTGCATCCTCAATAGCAGCTTCTGTAACCAATATTCGTCCGCCTCGCAGGTAAATCGACTCAAGGTTATGCCTGAAGAAATTACAGTAAAACTCCTGAACCCATGAGGTGCTCACCCTACCCAGCTCCCTATCAACAAAACCGATACCCATCCCCTCAATACGGGCATGAATGGATTTCCTCAGGTCAGTGGGAATGGCCAGTTTTTTCTCTATGTTGAGGTTCTTCGTCTGGTAGTTTGGGAAGCGGAGCTCGCAGTATAGGTTAGGAAACCTGTGAGTATCGGTAGGCGGCAGTTGCTGGTCTGCTTTGTCCTTTTCCGAAAGGGGGTTCTTAGCATAATCTGTGAAAGAAGAAGCAATAGAAGATTGAGGTTTCTTCGTCTTTCTAGAGGTGACCTTAGCTTTCCCTCTATCAGACATTCTGAAAAACAAATATGACAGGATATAAATAATTAAGCCAAGTAGAGGAATCCAAAGCAAGGAATGACATATGCATGAAGTGAGTTAAAGAAGAGAATTCTTGGAATGTAAGCAACAGAAGTCAGAAAGCAATCAAAGCCATAAACCAAGAATTCAAGCAATATTCGCACAATGCTTGTTTATTAAGCACAATAATTGTCATACCCAAAAGAATGGTGGAAGGGTTAATTTGAAACTAAAAAGAAAAGTCAGCAAGTTAAGCAAGTTAGAAGTCAGAAAAGTAGTTCAAAAATTAGTGTTATGACGATTATTGGCTCAATCAAGTGAAATTCAAAAAGTATGGAAAACAAGCATACTCACATTCATGAGGATGATGCAAGTCATTGATGATGAAATATGAATTGCATAGAGAAAACAATGGGAAGCAAGACATCAACAATGCACGAGGTCACTAAGTTCAAAATGAAATGCGAGGTGTTCGACACAGAAATCCGACAAACAACTCCTTGAACTAACTTTTCTCGAATGCGTATCAACGGGAATCAAAATAAAATGGAATTGCCAACCAAAGTAGCCTATGAGTTGAACTTGGTGTAAGTCAAGTAAATCTCAAATTTAAAAAGTGTCAAGTTCAATTCCTAGGTGCAAGATTAAGAGCAATACAATTTCCAGAAATTTTGGCAGCCTTCCGGCAGTAATTCGGATATTCCCGGATAGAAAATAGCATCAAAACAGGGCATATGAATCTATCAAACATGTAACAAACAAGATGTAAACAAGGATTGCATATACAAGTAAGAGACACAAATGATATCAGCAGGGCAGCAGTGAAACAAATCTTATGAAACAGAAGCAGCATAGCAGTTACAAGAGTGCACAGGATATCATACCACATCATTCAGCAAAGCAAACAATATTAAGCCATTCAGATAACAAGAACGGAGCACTTATCAGGCCTAAGATCTTCTAACCATAACCTAGCTACCTAACCGCATACATTTCTAAGCTAAACTAACAAACAGAAATTCAACAACTAATCTAACTAAAATTAGCAAACAAAATTAATTAAAAAGTAAGTAAACAAGGAATAAGTAAAGCAAGGAACTGAAAAAAAAAGGAAACAGGGACGAGAGGAGTGCAGTGCCACCCAGTAGTGGTGGCAGCGGTGAACTCGCGGCAGCGTTAAGAGAGTGGCACAAAGCAGGGTGAGCAGAGAGTAGCGTAGAGAAGAAAGGGAAGAAATGCAGCGCTGAGAAAGGGAGAAAAGGGAAGAAAAGGTGTTCGTGGTGATGATTGGTGGTGGTTGAAGGGTGGCAATGGAGGCCACGGCGGAGCTCGATGGCAGGGGACAAAAAACGAGCGGAGAAGGAAAGAGAGGGCGAGGAAGAGACGGAGAAGAGAAGAGGAAAGAGAAGAGAGAGGAGTAGAGGATGGAAAAGAATGGTGGCAGCGGCGGTGAAGTCGTCGGAGTGGTGGCTGTGGAGGAAGGGGAAAAGAAACCGTGAAAGAGAGAAGAGGTTGAGGGACGCGAATGTTAGGGTTCTCGCGTAGATGGGGGTTAATGACTTTGAATTTATGCGTGCGCATCCCGTGCGCATCCGTGTGGGTGGAGGAAGAAGGAACGGACACGCAAGCGTCATGTACGCTTACGCGCGGAAGGTACGCGTCCGTGTGGATTGAGGATTGTGCCACACGCTTAGTGAGCACGCGAGAGTTGTGCAACTCTCTGGAAAATGTGTGGGATCTATGTTGACGCATCGATGTGTACGCGTCATGTACGCGTATGCGTGCATTCCCTTATGCCCCACGCCCAACGTTTGCACCACGTTTGCCCAACTCTTTGGAATCATGTATGGGGCTGCATCCACTCATCGACGCGTACGCGTCCCTGCTCCTCTTTTTTTTTTTTTTTTCAGAAGTACTGAAAACAGCTTAAACTCTCCCTAACACTACCTACAGCTCAAAGCCAACTACAAATGCAAAATTAATAAAAATTTCCAAAAGCAAACAAATATAACTTGCACTTTAAGCAACTACAAAAAACATTAAGAGAAGACTACAATGGAGAGGAAAACTACCTACAATGGTGACTTAAATAACTTATTAATCAAACTACAAAAGAGAATGGAAAGAGTTTACCATGGTGGGGTGTCTCCCACCTAGCACTTTTATTTTAAGTCCTTAAGTTGGACATTTGGGACGCTCTTCATCAAGGTGGCTTGTGTTTGTACTCATCCTTGAATCTCTAAGGATCTTTGCCCCTCAATTAATTGTCAGAAATTCCAACTGTTTTCACCAAGCTTGGGTGAAGTTCAACCCAAGATATGAGGTCCCAAAGTTGATCTTCAAAGTGCGATCTGGGATCCCATGTCTTATTTTCACACCCGTCTTCAAGTTGATTGTCATGGTTTTTCCATCCGGGTGGTTGACACATAGAATTCTCCTTAGTGCACCAAGTTTTCCTTCTAGACCCACATAAAGTAGCATTCATCCAATCATGGCTCCTATGCCTTGAAGGTTCGACCTTAATGAGCTTAATACCACACTGCCAACCACTACACAACTCCCTCTTACTATTAACTCCGCAAAGAGCTCTAAGTTGCCCATCCGTTTCAATCAAACCGTGTTCAAGTGAGAAAGTGAAGCTTAAGGGTGAAAATTTTACCCACTTGAGTGTCGTGTTAGATGGTGACTTAGGAAGGGAGGCCTCCCCACACTTAGACAGTGCGAGGTCTACTCCCTTGTGCTCTTCCATAGTTGTTTCCACCTCTTGACAACTTCTTTCAATTTCTTCTTGCTTGTCAACTTCTTCCAAATCCTTCTCATCATCAATCAAATCAACTTTGGAGGTTGTGTGAAATCTACTTCCATATCAACTTCACATCCAATGGAAGGGTCTTCAACAAGGTCACTAATATCGCTTGGCTTGGAGTTGTCTTCAATAACTTCAATTTCTTGTCCATTGGGAGGTGATTCAATTTTTGATAAAAAAATCATTGATGATTGAATCTATCTCTTGATCAACCTCTTCATATTCTTCAATTTTGATATGCTCCGGAGGTTGTTGAGACCCCCATGGTGGTTTCGCATCTCCTAAATCTTCAACCACTTCTTCCTTTCTTCAATTATCATTGGTTTCTCCAATTGTTCCAATACAAAACCCAACTCCTCCTTCTCCCCCGGATTTTCCAATCTCTCCTCCATGCTTTACTCTTCTTTTGATCTTTCACACGTGGTCACGGAAGCACCTTGAGTGTTCAAGCATTGGTAGGCTAAAGTGTGCACTATCTTGGTCAAGTTAGTCACAAACTCTAGAGTGTTCCTTTGCATATCCGCTTGTCCTTGAAGTAGCAAGGTGAGAGAATCATCTATTGGGGCTTGGGGTGGATAAGAGGGTTCATCATTTTGGAGAAAGGGTTCATAGTAGGAAGGTGGTTCTACTTGATAAGGGTATGAAGATGGTGTGTATTGAGGTGGTTCGTGGTAGTAATCATGATGGGATTGTGGCAGTTCTAAAGGTTCTTGCTCACAATGGTCATAAGGATGATGTAGGGGTGATTGGTCATATAATGGATGATGGGTGAAAATCAGATTTCCACACAAAACTCGCCGGCAAGTGTACTGGGTCGCATCAAGTAGTAATTACTCACAAGAGTGAGGTCGATCCCACAGGGATTGATGGATTGAGCAATTTTAGTTAGGTGATGAATTTAGTTAAGCGAATATTTGATGAATTGAGTGATTTTGATTGACAGAAGCTAAATTGCAAGTAAATAAAGGTGCAGAAGGTAAATTGAGCAGAAGAATAAAGTGCAAAAGAGATAAATTGCAAGTAACTTAAAGAACAAGAAAGTAAAAGAGCTGAAACTTAAATTGCAAGAAAAGTAAATTACAGAAACTTAAAGTGCAAGAAAGGTAAATTGCTGAATCTAAATTGCTAAGAAATGTAAATTGCTTGAAGAGTAAAAGGGATTTGGGTACTAGGATTCAGAATTCAACAATAAAATGTAAATTAAAGAAGATCAGAGAGCTCTGAGATGCAAGAATTCAAATCTGGATCTCAGTAGCAAGAACAGAAATGTAAAACTTCTTGAAGAAACAAATTAGCAAGAAAACTTAAACCAATTGTGAAATTCTAAAAGAGAAATTGAAGATTGAAGAAGAGCAATGAGACTAGCAATCAGAAGAGAAATTGCAGAAGAAAATGAAATTGAAAACACCAGAGAAGATTAAAATCCAATCCTTAGATCAATTGAGAGGAAGAGTAAAAGATGATTCTCAGAATTAGAATCAATGGAGCTCTTCAATCTCAATTCAAGATCCAAAACAGAAAAGTAGAAGTTTCCGAAGAATGAAAATGAAAACAGAAAGAAAAACTCAGATCCAAATTCCCAAATCCCAAATTCAAAACAATTGAAAATTAAAAGTCAAAACTAAAAATGAGCTAAAGGTCTTTTACAAATCAAACTTAATCCTATTTATACACTTTCTATTTTGGTCTTCAAAGCTTGGAGTGGGCTTTTTAAAGTTGGCCTTGAATGAGAAATGGATTTGAAGAAGAATGGGTCCAGTTTGGTTTTGGTTCAAGTTGGTTTGGTGTGTGGGAACCTTCTAGGGGAGCGCTCCATTTGGTATAGTGAATGCTATGTTCACTCTTGGTTTGGTGAGCCTTGGTGCCAATTCTCCTTGCCTAGTTCCTTGTCCGTAGCGTTCACTAAGTAAGCGTTTCGCTCACTCTTTGAGCGCTATATGATGCTTGCTTCCTTGGGTGAGTGGTTGAGCTTTGCTTTCCTTGGCTAGCTCTTCATGAAAGGCACAAAAAAGTGAAGGAAAGGGAGCGCTACGCTTGAATTTTTGAGCGCTTCTTCCTTGGCCTTTGCTTGGTGCGTCTTGGTGTGCATGCCTTGCTTGGCTTGGAGGCACGAAAAAGGTAGCAAGATGGAGCATTACGCTTGAAGTTTTGAGCGCTACTCCTCCTTGTCATTGATGCGCCCAGCCTTTCTTGGTTCTCCTCTTCGAGCCTTGGTGTGAGCATTGCATTTCCTTGTGTTGCGTGGCCTTGTATGCCTTGCTTTCTTGCCAAGCTCCACGAAAAAGTGAAAGAAAGTGAGCGTAGCGCTCAATTCTTGCAACGCTACCCTTGGCCTTTGGTTTGTGCTGCACCATTTAGTGCTTCCTCTTGGAGCACTATGTTCACAATTTTGAACGTTCCTTGCTCCCTTGGTTGAGCGCCACGCTTTATTTTAAAAAGCGTGGCCTAAGGTCCAAAGCATGCTCAAACTTCAAAAGTGTGCCAAAAATTCCTCTTTCCACCATTTCTTCACCTACAAGCAACCAAACAACTAATCAAAGCTCCACCAAAATCACTAGATCTTTGCATCATTTATAAAATAAATTAATTCTAGCATAAAACCTATGATTTTGTGTAAAATGAATAATGTTTGATTGATTCAACATAATCATGAAAATCCACTCCAATTACTTACTTATGGTGCAAGAAAGTGCATAAAACCTAATGAAACTAATGGAAAATGCTTGTAAAACTAGCATAAGATGACTTGTCATCACAACACCAAACTTAAACCTTGCTTGTCCCCAAGCAAGCATTAAACATTGAGAAGAAATGAAATGAAACAGAGAAGCATACATGTCCTTATTTAGCAGATAATAGAATTTGAACTATGAGGTTTTATGCAGACAAACATGCAGAGAAGATAAAAATCCAATCCTTAGAATCCTTAGCATTTTCATAGGCTTCCAGTCTAAACTCATCCAACTCATTTAATTGCAGTAACCTCTTCTCTCCTACTGCTTGAAAATCAAGGTTGAGGAGTTTAGTGGCCCAGAAAGCTTTGTGTTCAAGCTCTACAGGAAGGTGGCAAGACTTGCCATACAACAACTGGAGAGGTGATTTTCCAATAGGAGTTTTGAAGGCTGTCCTATATGCCCAAAGAGCATCTTCTAGTTTTCTGGCCAAATCCTTTCTTGTATTTCCCACTATTTTCTCCAAAATTTTCTTCAATTCCCTATTTGCAAGCTCTGCTTGGCCATTGGTCTGTGGATGGTATGGTGTAGCTACTTTATGCATCACCCCATATTTGTAAAGTAGTTTCTCCATCTGTTTGTTGTAAAAATAACTACCGCCATCACTGACAAGACCCTTAGGCACTCCATATCTAGTAAAAATGTGCTTCTTAAGGAATTGAAGGACAATTTATGCATCATATGTAGTTGTTGCTATGGATTCCACCCACTTTGAGACATACTCTACTGCCACAAGTATATATTTGAAAGAATATGAAGGTGGAAAGGGGCCCATGAAATCTATACCCCAAAGATCAAAGAGTTCTACCTCCAAGATGTAGTTCTGAGGCATCTCATTCCTTCTTGTTAATCCTCCAACTCTTTGGCACTCATTGCATTGATGAACAAACTTTCTAGCATCCTTGAAGATGGTTGGCCAATAAAATCCACTTTGAAGTACTTTGGCTGCTGTTCTTTCTGGTCCAAAGTGTCCTCCATACGCTGAACCATGACAATGCCATAGTATGTCTCTCATCTCACTCTCAGGAACACATTTCCTAATCATTCCATCTGGACACCTCCTGAATAAGAATGGTTCATCCCATAAGAACTTCTTGGCTTCATTGAGCAGCTTCTTCACTTGTTGCTTGGTGACTCTTGAGGGATCTTCCATCCAACCTTCTAGTTTGCAATGTCTGCAAACCATGGAGCTTGTTGGATTTGTAAGAGGTGTTCATCTGGAAAGCTTTCATTCACTGAATGTGGAGCTTGATTAACCTCTTGTGGTAGTATTGACAAGTGGTCTGCTACTTGATTTTTATTCCCTTTCCAATCTCTCACTTTAATATCAAATTCTTGTAGCAGCAACACCCACCTAATAAGCCTTGGCTTTGAATCCTGTTTAGACATGAGATACTTGAGAGCAGCATGATCAGTATACACTATAACCTTTGAACCAATCAAGTATCGTCTAAATTTATCAAATTCATATACAATTGCCAAGAGCTCTTTCTCAGTGGTGTTTTAATTTTTTGTGCCTCATTTAACACCTTGCTAGTATAGTATATAACATGATGCAGCTTGTCTTTCTTTTGCCCCAGTACAGCACCAATTGCAAAGTCACTTGCATCACACATCAGTTCAAAAGGTAATTCCCAATCAGGGGGTGTGATAATTGGTGTTGTAATGAGTTTTTTCTTTAAAGTTTTAAAGGCATGCTTGCAATTGTCATCAAAGATGAAAGGATTATCAATCATTAGCAAATTGCTCAATGGTTTTACTATTTTTGAAAAATCTTTGATGAACTTCCTGTAAAAACCAGCATGTCCAAGAAAACTCCTTACTACTTTCACATTAACAGGTATAGGAAGCTTTTCAATGATTTCTATTTTAGCTTTGTCAACTTCTATACCTTTGCTTGAAACGTTATGCCCAAGAACTATCCCTTCAGAAACCATGAAATGGCATTTCTCCCAATTCAATACCAGGTTAGTGGTGCACGAAATTGTGATCTCAGGCAACGGCGCCAGAAACTCTGTACGCACGTCTTAATAAATCGTTTTTCATTCACAACTTTGATACAACTAACCAGCAAGTGCACTGGGTCGTCCAAGTAATAAACCTTACGTGAGTAAGGGTCGATCCCATGGAGATTGTTGGTATGAAGCAAGCTATGGTCACCTTGTAAATATCAGTCAGGCGGATATCAAAAGGTTATGGAGTTTTCGAAATTAAATAACAAGTAAACATAAAATAAGGATAGAAACACTTATGTATATCATTGGTGAGAATTTCAGATAAGTGTATAAAGATGCTTTCGTTCCTCTGAACCTCTGCTTTCCTGCTGTCTTCATCCAATCAGTCTTACTCCTTTTCATGGCTGGCTTTATGTAAGGACATCACCCTTGTCAATGGATACTTTTTATCCTCTCTGGAAAATGGTCTGATGCGCTGTCACTGCATGGCTAATCGTCTGGAGGCATCACCCTTGTCAATGGCTGCATCCCATCCTCTTGTGAAAATGGTCCAAATGCTCTGTGACAGCACGGCTAATCATCTGAGGTTCTCGATCATACTGGAATAGGATTCACCCTCCTTTTGCGTCTGTCACTACGCCCAGCACTCGCGAGTTTGAAGTTCGTCATAGTCATTCAATCCCAGAGTCCTACTCGAAATACCACAGACAAGGTTTAGACTTTCCAGACTCTCATGAATGCCGCCATCAATCTAGCTTATACCACGAAGAATCTGATTAAGAGATCCAAGAGATACTCATTCAATCTAAGGTAGAATGGAAGTGGTTGTCAGGTACGCGTTCATAGGGAATGATGATGATTGTCACGTTCATCACATTCAGGTTGAAGTGCGAATGAATAACTTAGAAGCGGAATAAGTTGAATTGAATAGAAAAACAGTAGTACTTTGCATTAATCTTTGAGGAACAGCAGAGCTCCACACCTTAATCTATGGAGTACAGAAACTCTACCGTATGAAAATACATAAGTGATAATGGTCCAGGTATGCTCGAATGGCCAGCCCCCATGGAAGTCTAAGATAGCATAAAACTGATCAAAGATCTCCAATACAATAGTAAAAAGTCCTATTTATAATAAACTAGTTACTAGGGTTTACAGAAGTAAGTAATTGATGCATAAATCCACTTCTGGGGCCCACTTGGTGTGTGCTTGGGCTGAGCTTGAATGTTACACGTGTAGAGGTCAATCTTGGAGTTGAATGCCAATTTGTAACGCAATTGGAAGCGCGCCATTTTGAGTTCTGTAGCTCCAGAAAATCCACTTTGAGTGCAGGGAGGTCAGAATCCAACAGCATCAGCAGTCCTTCTTCAACCTCTGAATCTGATTTTTGCTCAAGTCCCTCAATTTCAGCTAGAAAATACCTGAAATCACAGAAAAACACACAAACTCATAGTAAAGTCCAAAAATGTGAATTTAACATAAAAACTAATAAAAACATCCCTAAAAGTAACTAGATCCTACTAAAAACATACTAAAAACAATGCCAAAAAGCGTATAAATTATCCGCTCATCACAACACCAAACTTAAATTGTTGCTTGTCCCCAAGCAACCAAAAATCAAATAGGATAAAAAGAAGAGAATATACTATAATTTCCAAACTATCAATGAAACATAGCTCCAATCAAATGAGCGGGACTTGTAGCTTTTTGCCTCCTGAATAGTTTTGGCATCTCACTTTATCCATTGAAGTTCAAAATGATTGGCATCTATAGGAACTCAGAGTTCAGATAGTGTTATTGATTCTCCTAGTTCAGTATGATGATTCTTGAACACAGCTATTTTATGAGTCTTGGCCGTGGCCCTAAGCACTTTGTTTTCCAGTATTACCACCGGATACATAAATGCCACTGACACATAATTGGGTGAACCTTTTCAGATTGTGACTCAGCTTTGCTAAAGTTCCCAATTAGAGGTGTCCAGGGTTCTTAAGCACACTCTTCTTTTGCTTTGGACCTTGACTTTAACCGCTCAGTCTCAAGTTTTCACTTGACACCTTCACGCCACAAGCACATGGTTAGGGACAGCTTGGTTTAGCCGCTTAGGCCAGGATTTTATTCCTTTAGGCCCTCCTATCCACTGATGCTCAAAGCCTTGGGATCCTTTTTATTTACCCTTGCCTTTTGGTTTTAAGGGTTATTGGCTTTTTGCTCTTGCCTCTTGGTTTTAAGAGCTTTTGGCTTTTTCTGCTTGCTTTTTCTTTTTATTTATTTTTTTTCGCCTATTTTTTTTTCTGCAAGCTTTGTTCTTTGCTGCTTTTTCTTGCTTCAAGAATCATTTTTATGATTTTTCAGATTATCAAATAACATGTCTCCATGTCATCATTCTTTCAAGAGCCAACATATTTAACATTCTAAAACAACAACTTCAAAAGACATATGCACTGTTCAAGCATTCATTCAGAAAACAAAAAGTATTGTCACCACATCAATATAATTAAACTAAGTTCAAGGATAAATTCGAAACTCATGTACTTCTTGTTCTTTTGAATTAAAACAGTTTTCATTTAAGAGAGGTGATGGGTTCATAGGACATTCATAACTTTAAGACATAGTTACTAACTACTAATGATCATGTAATAAGACACAAACATGGATAAGCACTTAACATTAAGAAAACGAAAAACAAAAAATAAGAACAAGGAATGAGTCCACCTTAGTGATGGTGGCGTTTCCTTCTTGAGGAACCAATGATGTCCTTGAGCTCTTCTATGTCTCTTCCTTGTCTTTGTTGCTCCTCCCTCATTGCTTTTTGATCTTCTCTTATTTCATGAAGGATGATGGAGTGCTCTTGATGTTCCACCCTTAATTGTCCCATGTTGGAACTTAATTCTCCTAGGGAGGTGTTGATTTGCTCTCAATAGTTTTGTGGAGGAAAAAGCATCCCTTGAGGTATCTCAGGGGTTTCTTGATGATGAGCTTCTTCATGTGCCTGTTGAGATCCATGAATGTGCTCTCTTATTTGCTCCATCCTTTTCTTAATGATGGGCTTGTGAGATAAATCTTTCCATCTCCCATGGCTCAGAGGTGGAAGCAATTGTCTTCCCTTTCCTCTTTCTTGAGATTTTTCTGGCCTTAGGTGCCATTAATGGTTATGGAAAAACAAAAAAGCTATGCTTTTACCACACCAAACTTAGAATGTTGCTCGCCCTCGAGCAAAAGAAGAAAGAATAGAAGAAGAAGAAGAAGAAGAAGAAGAAGAAGAAGAAGAAGAAGAAGAAGATATGGAGGAGATGGAGGGATGTGTGTATTCGGCCATATGGGTGGGATTGGGTGGGAAAGAGATGTTGACTTTTGAAGGTAGGTGGGTGTATGGATGTGAGTGGTAAATGGAAAACAGAAGGGATGACCATGAATGGAGAGAGAGAGGGTGAGGTAGGTGGGGATCCTGTGGGGTCCACAGATCCTGAGTTGAACCTGTGGGGTCCACAGATCCTGAGGTGTTCAAGGATTTACATCCCTGTACCCATTAGGCATGTAAAATGCCCTTGCACACAACTCTGGGCGTTCAGCGCCAGATTGGTGCTTGTTCTGGGCGTTGAACGCCCATTGGTTGCCCATTTCTGGCGTTGAACGCCAGAACCATGCTTGTTCTGGGCGTTCAGCGCCAGAACCATGCTCTATTCTGGCGTTGAACGCCAGCCAGATGCTTCTTACTGGCATTTAAACGCCAGTAAGGTCTTCCTCCAGGGTGTGATTTTTCTTCTGCTGTTTTTGATTCCATTTTCAATTTTTATATTTATTTTGTGACTCCACATGATCATGAAACTAATAAAACATGAAAGAACAAGAAAAATAAAATTAGATAAATAAAAATTGGGTTGCCTCCCAACAAGCGCTTCTTTAATGTCAATAGCTTGACAGTGGGCTCTCATGGAGCCTCACAGATGTTCAGAGCATTGTTGAGACTTTTCAACACCAAACTTAGAGTTTGGGTATGGGAATTCAACACCAAACTTAGAGTTTGGTTGTGGCCTCCAAACACCAAACTTAGAGTTTGACTGTGGGGGCTCTAGTTGACTCTGTTTTGAGAGAAGCTTACTGTGCCTCTTTTCCATGTTTACAGAAGGGTAACCTTGAGTTGTAAACACAAGGGAGTCCTCATTCAATTGAAGGACTAATTTACCTCTGTCAACATCAATCACAGCTCTTGCTGTGGCTGGGAAAGGTCTTCCAAGGATGATGGATTCATCCTCATCCTTCCCAGTATCAAGAATTATGAAATTATCTGGGATGTAAAGGCCTTCAACCTTTACTAACACGTCCTCTACTTGTCCATAAGCCTGTTTTCTTGAATTGTCTGCCATCTCTAATGAGATTTTAGTAGCTTGCACCCCAAAGATTCCCAGTTTCTCTATTACAGAGAGGGGCATGAGGTTTCTCCCTGAACCAAGGTCACACAGAGCCTTTTCAAAGATCATGTTGCCTATGGTACAAGGTATTACGAACTTTCCAGGATCCTGTTTCTTCTGAGGCAATGTCAGTTGATCCAGATCACTTAGTTCATTGGTGAACAAGGGAGGTTCATCTTCCCAAGTCTCAATACCAAATAATTTGGCATTCAGCTTCATGATTGCATCAAGGTACTTGGTAACTTGCTCTTCAGTAACATCCTCATTCTCTTCAGAAGATGAATACTCGTCAGAGCTCATGAAGGGCATAAGAAGGTTCAATGAAATCTCTATGGTCTCTAGATGAGTCTCAGATTCCTTTGGTTCCTCAAAGGGAAACTCCTTATTGATCACTGGACGTCCCAGGAGGTCTTCCTCACTAGGATTTATGTCCTACCCTTCCTCTCTAGGTTCAGCCGTGTTGACTATGTCAATGGCCTTGCACTCTCCTTTTGGATTTTCTTCTGTATTGCTTGGGAGAGTACTAGGAGGGATTTCAGTGATCCTTTTACTCAGCTGGCCCACTTGTGCCTCTAAATTTCTAATGGAGGACCTTGTTTCATTCATGAAACTTATAGTGGCCTTACATAGATCAGAGACTAAGTTTGCTAAATTAGAGGTATTTTGTTCAGAGTTTTCTGTCTGTTGCTGAGTGGATGATGGAAAAGGTTTACTATTGTTAAACCTATTTCTTCCACGATTATTAAAGCCTTGTTGAGGTTTTTGTTGATCCTTCCATGAGAGATTTATGTGATTTCTCCATGAGGGGTTATAGGTGTTTCCACAAGGTTCACCCATGTAATTCACCTCTGCTATTGCAGGGTTTTCAGGATCATAAGCTTCTTCTTCAGAAGATGCCTCTTGAGTACTGTTGGATGTAGCTTGCATTCCATTCAGACTCTGAGAAATCATATTGACTTGCTGAGTCAATATTTTATTCTGAGCCAATATGGCATTCAGGGTATCAATTTCAAGAACTCCCTTCTTCATAGGCGTCCCATTACTCACAGGATTCCTCTCAGAAGTGTACATGAATTGGTTATTAGCAACCATGTCAATGAGTTCTTGAGCTTCTGCAGGCGTTTTCTTTAGGTGAATGGATCCACCTGCAGAGGTATCCAATGACATTTTAGCTAATTCAGACAGACCATCATAGAATATGTCCAGGATGGTCCATTCTGAAAGCATGTCAGAAGGACACTTTTTGGTTAGTTCTTTGTATCTCTCCCAAGCTTCATAGAGGGATTCACCTTCTTTCTGTCTGAAGGTCTGAACATCTACTCTAAGCTTACTCAGCTTTTGAGGAGGAAATAACTTGGCTAAGAAAGCCTTGACCAGCTTATCCCAAGAGTTTAGGCTATCCTTAGGTTGAGAGTCCAACCATATTCTAGCTCTGTCTCTTACAGCAAAAGGGAAAAGCATGAGCCTGTAGACTTTAGGATCTACTCTATTAGTCTTAACAGTATCACAGATCTGCAAAAATTCAGTTAAGAACTGAAAAGGATCTTCAGATGGAAGTCAATGGAACTTGCAGTTCTGCTGCATCAGAGAAACTAATTGAGGTTTCAGCTCAAAATTGTTTGCTCCAATGGCAGGAATGGAGATGCTTCTTCCATGTAAATTGGAATTAGGTGCAGTAAAGTCACCAAGCATCCTCCTTGCATTATTATTATTATTTTCGGCTGCCATCTCCTCTTCTTGTTCAAAAATTTCTGAAAGGTGCTTGCTGGATTGTTGTAATTTAGCTTCTCTTAGTTTCCTCTTCAGAGTCCTTTCAGGTTCTGGATCTGCTTCAACAAGAATGTTCCTGTCTTTGCTCCTGCTCATATGAAAAAGAGGGACAGAAAAATAATAATAATAGGGGTCCTTTTTACCACAGTATAGAGGTCCCTGTATGAGTAGAAGAAAAGAAGAAGAAAAAATTCGAACACAGATAGAAGAGGGGGTTCGAATTTGGGTGAGATGAAGTGTTAGTAGATGAATAAATAAATAGAAGGAGATAAGAGAGAGAGAGAATTTTCGAAAATAATTTTTGAAAAAGAATTAGTGATTTTCGAAAATAGTTTTTGAAAAAGGTTAGTAATTTTCGAGAATTAAAATAAAAAATTAAAATAATTAGTTAATTAAAAAGAAATTTTAAAAAAGAAGGAAGATATTTTCGAAAATTAGAGAGAGAGGGAGTTAGTTAGGTAGTTTTGAAAAAGATAAGAAACAAACAAAAAGTTAGTTAGTTAGTTGAAACAAATTTGAAAATCAATTTTGAAAAGATAAGAAGATAAGAAGTTAGAAAGGATATTTTAAAATCAAATTTTGAAAAAGATAAGATAAAGAGATATTTTTGAAAAGATATGATTGAAATTAGTTTTGAAAAAGATTTGATTTTTAAAATCACAATTAATGACTTGATTCACAAGAAATCACAAGATATGATTCTAGAACTCAAAGTTTGAATCTTTCTTAACAAGCAAGTAACAAACTTGAAATTTTTGAATCAAAACATTAATTGATGATGTTATTTTCAAAAATTAGGAGATAAAGATAAGAAAAAGATTTTTGAAAAATATTTTTAAAATTTTCGAAAATAACTAAGAAAAATGAAAAAGATTTGATTTTTGAAAAAGATTTTGAGAAAGATAAGATTTTTAAATTGAAAATTTGATTTGACTCATAAAAAAAACTAGATTTTAAAAAGTTTTGAAAAAGTCAACTCAAATTTTCGAAATTTATGAGTGAAAAAAGGGAAAGATATATATATATATATATATATTGATTTTTTTGAATTTTAATGATGATAGGGAAAAACATGAAAAAGACTCAATGCATGAAAAGTTTGGATCAAAACAATGAATGCATGGAAGAATGCTATGAATGTCAAGATGAACATCCAGAACTTATTTTTGAAAAATTTTTAATGCAAAGAAAACATGCAAGACACCAAACTTAAAAATTTTTCATGTATAGGCACTATGAATGTAAGAATGCATATGAAAAACAAGAAAAGACACAAAACATGAAAACATCAAGATCAAACAAGAAGACTTACCAAGAACAACTTGAAGATCATGAAGAACACTATGAATGCATGAATTTTTCAAAAAATGCAAGATGAATATGCAATTGACACCAAACTTTCAACTTGACTCAAGACTCAAACAAGAAACATGAAATATTTTTTATTTTTATGATTTTTTTATGATTTTTTTTTCGAAAACAGATGAGAAAATTTTGAAAGGTTTTTGAAAAATTTTTGAAAATAAAACAAAAAGAAAATTACCTAATCTGAGCAACAAGATGAACCGTCAGTTGTTCAAACTCGAACAATCCCTGGCAACGGCGCCAAAAACTTGGTGCACGAAATTGTGATCTCAGGCAACGGCGCCAGAAACTCTGTACACACGTCTTAATAAATCGTTTTTCACTCACAACTTCGATACAACTAACCAGCAAGTGCACTGGGTCATCCAAGTAATAAACCTTACGTGAGTAAGGGTCGATCCCACGGAGATTGTTGGTATGAAGCAAGCTATGGTCACCTTGTAAATATCAGTCAGGTGGATATCAAAAGGTTATGGAGTTTTCGAAATTAAATAACAAGTAAACATAAAATAAGGATAGAAACACTTATGTATATCATTGGTGAGAATTTCAGATAAGTGTATAGAGATGCTTTCGTTCCTCTGAACTTCTGCTTTCTTGCTGTCTTCATCCAATTAGTCTTACTCCTTTCCATGGCTGGCTTTATGTAAGACATCACCGTTGTCAATGGCTACTTTTTATCCTCTCTGGAAAATGGTCCGATGCGCTGTCACTGCATGGCTAATCATCTGGAGGCATCACCCTTGTCAATGGCTGCATCCCATCCTCTTGTGAAAATGGTCCAAATGCTCTGTCACAGCACGGCTAATCATCTGAGGTTCTCGATCATACTGGAATAGGATTCACCCTCCTTTTGCGTCTATCACTACGCCCAGCACTCGCGAGTTTGAAGTTCGTCACAGTCATTCAATTCCAGAGTCCTACTCGGAATACCACAGACAAGGTTTAGACTTTCCGAACTCTCGTGAATGCCGCCATCAATCTAGCTTATACCACGAAGATTCTGATTAAGAGATCCAAGAGATACTCATTCAATCTAAGGTAGAACGGAAGTGGTTGTTAGGCACGCGTTCATAGGGAATGATGATGATTGTCACGTTCATCACATTCAGGTTGAAGTGCGAATGAATATCTTAGAAGCGAAATAAGTTGAATTGAATAGAAAAACAGTAGTACTTTGCATTAATCTTTGAGGAACAGCAGAGCTCCACACCTTAATCTATGGAGTGCAGAAACTCTACCGTATGAAAATACATAAGTGATAATGGTCCAGGCATGGCCGAATGGCCAGCCCCCATGGAAGTCTAAGATAGCATAAAACTGATCAAAGATCTCCAATACAATAGTAAAAAGTCCTATTTATAATAAACTAGTTACTAGGGTTTACAAAAGTAAGTAATTGATGCATAAATCTACTTTCGAGGCCCACTTGGTGTGTGCTTGGGCTGATCTTGAATGTTACATTTGTAGAGGTTAATCTTGGAGTTGAACGCCAGTTTGTAACGTATTTCTGGCGTTCAACTCTGGCTTGTGACGTGTTTCTGGCGTTTAACTCCAGACAGCAGCGTAGAACTGGCGTTCAACGCCCTTTTACGTCGTCTAACCTCGGCCAAAATATGGACTATTATATATTGCTGGAAAGCCCTGGATGTCTACTTTCCAACGCAATTGGAAGCGCACCATTTGGAGTTCTGTAGCTCCAGAAAATCTACTTTGAGTGCAGGGAGGTCAGAATCCAACAGCATCAGCAGTCCTTCTTCAACCTCTGAATCTGATTTTTGCTCAAGTCCCTCAATTTTAGCCAGAAAACACCTGAAATCACAGAAAAACACACAAACTCATAGTAAAGTCCAGAAATGTGAATTTAACATAAAAACTAATAAAAATATCCCTAAAAGTAACTAGATCTTACTAAAAACATACTAAAAACAATGCCAAAAAGCGTATAAATTATCCGCTCATCAGTTAGTTTCTTGGCATCTTTTCAAAATAAGAGTTAAATGATACAAGCAAGTGTTAAATGAATTTTCAAAGACAGAAAAATCATCCATGAAGACTTCTAAAAATTTTTCCACCATGTCAGAGAATATAGAAACCATACACCTTTGAAAAGTTACAGGGGCATTACACAAACCAAAGGGCATCCTTCTGTAAGCAAAAACTCCAAATGGACAGGTGAAGGAAGTCTTTTCCTGATCCTTGGGATCCACCACTATTTGATTGTACCTAGAGTACCCATCCATGAAGCAATAATAGGCATGGCCAGCCAATCTTTCCAGCATCTGGTCGATGAATGGGAGAGGAAAGTGATCTTTCCTTGTAGCATCATTCAGTCTTCTATAATCTATGCACATCCTCCACCCAGTCACTGTCCTGGTGGGAATTAACTTATTCTTCTCATTGGAGATGACTGTCATTCCTCCCTTCTTTGGTACAACTTGAACCGGACTCACCCATGAGCTGTCAGAGATTGGAAAGATTATCCCAGCATTCCATAGCTTCATCACTTCTTTCTGAACCACTTCCTTCATAGTTGGGTTAAGTCTTCTTTGGGGTTAAACTACAGGCTTTGAATCTTCCTCCAATAGAATTTTGTGCATACAAATGGCAGGGCTTATGCCCTTTATGTCATCAATTGTCCAACCCAAGGCAGTCTTATGAGCTTTCAACACTTCAATCAGCTTTGTTTCTTCTTCTATGTTTAAGGAGGAGTTTATGACCACTGACAAGGCCTCTGCTTCTCCAAGAAACACATACTTGAGATGAGGAGGGAGAGGCTTTAACTTTTGTTTTGGCTTCTCCTCTGCCTTGCTTTCAAAGGAGATCTCTACTGCTTTCTCTTCTATGAACTCTTGTTCCACCTCTATTTCCTCTTCTTGTTCCTCCTGGTTGTCATCTTTCAGTAGCTCTTCCTCCACTTCTTCTATCATTTCCACTCTCATGTGCTTTTCCTTTTCTAGAGGATATTGCATGGCCTTGAAGACATTGATGATCATCTTCTCATCATGCACCTTGAGTGTCATATCCCCTTTCTTCACATCAATGATGGCTCTTCTTGTTGCTAAGAAAGGCCGTCCCAATATAATTGAACTATGTCCCTCTTCTTCTATGTCCAGGATAACAAAGTCAGCAGGAAAAATGAACTCTCTAATCTTTACTAATAATTTTCCATAACCCCATTTGGTATCTTGAGTGATCTGTCAGCCATTTGGAGTGACATTCTGGTAGGCTTGACTTCCTCTATTGCAAGCTTCTTCATTAGTGAGAGGGGCATCAAATTGATGCTAGCTCCTAAGTCACAGAGAGCTTTATCCAATATTCTGTTGCCTATAGTGCAGGATAGGATGAAGCTTCCTGGATCTTTGAGCTTTGGAGGAAGACCTCTTTGGATGACAGCACTGCACTCTTGTGTTAGAATTACCGTCTCCTTCTCATTCCAACTCCTTTTCTTGTTGATGAGCTCTTTGAGAAATTTTTCATATAAAGGCGTTTGCTCTAAAGCTTCAGCAAGTGGAATATTGATCTCCAGCTTCCTAAACACTTCCAGGAACTTAGGAAACTGTTGGTCTTTGATCTCCTTGTTAAACCTTTGAGGATATGGAATTGAGGGAGTGTGAGTCTTCACCATTGTCCTCTGTTCTTGTGACTGTTCCTTCATGACCTCCTTTCCTTTCTTTGAAGCTTGAGATTCCTCTTCCTCTTTGAGCTTCTCTTGGTTTTGCTTTTCTTTAAGTGTCACTTGCTCTTTGCTACTGCTGGTCTTGTCATCCTCTATTGGCTTCTTGGTGGCTTCTTTCTCAGCTGGCCTCTTGTCATTTACCAAGGTTCTTCCACTCCTTAGTTGGATGGCTTTGCATTCTTCCTTGGGGTTAGGAATGGTGTCACTTGGCAATGTATTGGTTGGCCTCTCAGCCACTGTTTGCTTGGACAACTGGCCAATCTGCCTTTCTAACTTCCTCAATGAGATTTCATGGTTCTTGTTGGCTAGCTCTTGATATTTCATCATCTTTTCCATCAATATCTCCAAGTTGGAGATCCTTTGAGATTCCTGAGGCGGTTGTGGTTGATTATGGGATGTTGAGGGTGAATGATAGTTGTTTTGGTTAGTGGTTGAAGTGTTAGGTGGATAGTAGTTGGATTGGGGTTGGTTGTTTTATGATTTTCTGTATGGATTTTGGTTAGTATTTTGATGGTTTTGATGGTTTGTGTTTCTGGAATTGTTTTGGTTTGAATTTCTTTGCCAAGGTTGCTGGTTTTGGTTCTCTCCCCATTTCAGATTGGGGTGGTTTCTCCAGGATAAATTGTAAGTGTCTCCATGAAAGTCATTTGATCTAGAATTCTGATTATGCATGTACTGCACTTGTTCAGGCTGCTGCTCCTCATAACTTTCTTCCTGCTGTCCCCACACCATTGATGGTTGGTTGGTTGTGCTCACTGCTGCAAGTTGCAATCCATCCATTCTCTTTGACATTGTTTCAATTTGTTGCTGGAGCTGCTAGTGCATGTGCTTGTTCTGAGCCAATATAGTATCAACTCCTTCAAGCTCAAATACTCCTTTCTTTGGAGCTGCTTGCCTTTCAGAGGAATAGAAATACTCATTGTTGGCCACCATGTCTATGAGATAATGTGTCTCTTGAGCAGTTTTCATCATTTGCAAAGATCCTCCTGAGGAATAATCCAAAGCTTTCCTTCAAGGTAAGGACAAGCCTTCATAGAAGTTCTGCAGCTCCACCCATTCACTAAACATTCCCTCTGGACACCTTCTGATTAGAGCTTTGTACCTCTCCCAAACCTCATATAATGACTCACCTTCTTGCTGTCTAAAGGTTTGCACATCAGTTTTTAGCTTGATGACACTTTGAGGTGGGTAAAATTTGGCTAGAAATTTGCTAACCAAATCATCCCAGCTTGTAATGCTCTCCTTAGGGAAGGTTTCTAACCAATGTGTGGCTTTGTCTTTCAGTGAAAATGGGAATAAAAGAAGCTTATAGATATCAGGATTGACTCCATTAGTTTTGACAGTGTCACAAATTCTCAAAAACATAGAGAGATGCTAGTTTGGATCCTCAGCAACACTTCCTCTATATTGACAATTGTTTTGAACCAGGGTGATCAATTGAGGCTTGAGTTCAAAATTATTGGCATTGACATTGGGGGTTAGGATGCTACTCCCACAATACTTTGGGTTAGAGATAGTGTAGGAGGCTAAGACTCTTCTCTGAGGTTGACCATTGTTGTTGGCCACACTATCAGTGTGATCTGGAATGTTATCATCCATTACTTGCTCTTCCTCCTCCAATTCCTCTTCACCAATAACTCTTTTCCCTCTTGCTTCTCTTCTCAATCTTCAGAGGGTTCTTTCGTCAAGGTTAAAAGATGTGGATTCACTTCCTCTTCCTCCTGACATAAACACAAAACCAGAAACCAGAATGAAACACTCTACTGCTAGAGTGAAGTTAGTGTTAGCTTAAGCAAAAATTTAAACTGTTAGTGTGCTTAGTAAAAATGAAAAGAAAATGCTTAATCTAGACTATCACCCCACTTAATCATTGTCAATCTAAATCAATCCCTGGCAATGGTGCCAAAAACTTGATAGGTGAAAATCAGATTTCCATACAAAATTCGCTGGCAAGTGTACCGAGTCGCATCATGTAGTAATTACTCATAAGAGTGAGGTCGACCCCACAGGGATTGATGGATTGAGCAATTTTAGTTAGGTGATGAATTTAGTTAAGCGAAAATTTGATGAATTGAGTGATTTTGATTGACAGAAGCTAAATTGCAAGTAAATAAAGGTGCAGAAGGTAAATTGAGCAGAAGAGATAAATTGCAAGTAACTTAAAGAACAAGAAAGTAAAAGAGCTGAAACTTAAATTGCAAAAAAAGTAAATTACAGAAACTTAAAGTGCAAGAAAGGTAAATTGCTGAATCTAAATTGCTGAGAAATGTAAATTGCTTGAAGAGTAAAAGGGATTTGGGCACTGGGATTCAGAATTCAACAAGAAAATGTAAATTGAAGAAGATCAGAGAGCTCTGAGATGCAAGAATTCAAATCTGGATCTCAGTAGCAAGAACAGAAATGTAAAACTTCTTGAAGAAACAAATTAGCAAGAAAACTTAAACCAATTGTGAAATTCTAAAAGAGAAATTGAAGATTGAAGAAGAGCAATGAGACTAGCAATCAGATCTAGATCTCAATTACTCCCTTGACCAAGCAAAAGAGAAATTGCAGAAGAAAATGAAATTGAAAACAGCAGAGAAGATTAAAATCCAATCCTTAGATCAATTGAGAGGAAGAGTAAAAGATGATTCTCAGAATTAGAATCAATGTAGCTCTTCAATCTCAATTCAAGATCCAAAATAGAAAAGTAGAAGTTTCCAAAGAATGAAAATGAAAACAGAAAGAAAAACTCAGATCCAAATTCCCAAATCCAAAATTCAAAACAATTGAAAATTAATAGTGAAAACTAAAAATGAGCTAAAGGTCTTTTACAAATCAAACTTAATCCTATTTATACACTTTCTATTTTGGTCTTCAAAGCTTGGAGTGGGCTTTTCAAAGTTGGCCTTGAATTAGAAATGGATTTGAAGAAGGATGGGTCTGGTTTGGTTTTAGTTCAAGTTGGTTTGGTGTGTGGGAACCTTCCAGGGGAGCGCTCCATTTGATATAGTGAACGCTACGTTCACTCTTGGTTTGGTGAGCCTTGGTGCCAATTCTCCTTGCCTAGCTCCTTGTCCATAGCGTTCACAAAGTGAGCGTTCTGCTCACTCTTTGAGCGCTATATGATGCTGGCTTCCTTGGGTGAGTGGTTGAGCTTTGCTTTCCTTGGCTAGTGATACGCACAAAACTTGTCTCTCAACAAATTTTCTTCGGCAAGTGTACCGAATTTGTCGTCAAGTGAAAACTCACAATAGAGTGAGGTCGAATCCCACAGAGATTGATTGATCAAGCAACTTTAATTAGAGGAATGTTCTAGTTGAGCGAACCAGAATTTGATTTGAGATTTGCAGAAAATTAAATGGCAGGAAAGTAAATAGCAGAAACAGTAAATGCTAGAAATAAAGAGCTGAATGTAAATGGCAGAAAGTAAATTGCAGAATCTTAAACGGGAATGGAGTAATTGCTCATAAAAGTAAATGGCAAAAATTAAAGAGAATGGGTAAGATCAGAAATGGGGTGTTCATTGGGCTCAGGAGATGTTGCATTCTCTGGATCATGTTCATTTTCATCTCTTCCTCAATCAATGCATTCATTGATCTCCTTGGCAATCTTAAGTGATCGAATTCCAATTTCTTGGTAATTCAATCTCTCAAATCTTGATCAATAGCCAATTCCTTGGTCAATTGCTCATGAGAAGAGATGAAGTATGGTCACTGATTATACCACATGCATTTTCCAAATCAAGTGTTGGTAGGATTATAGTCACATATCCATCCAAACCCAATTTGGTCCAGCATGAGAAAGCATTTCTAGCATGATCTCTTTCAAGGTTCAGAAGAGATCCAAGTATGAATAGCTTCTTTTCCAAGATAACTACCCAATTGGATGAAGATTGAAAGCTTTCTAGTAAAATCAAGAGAAAAGATAGAAGAAGGAGAATGAAAACTAATATTGATCCATCAAATTACAACAGAGCTCCCTAACCCAATGAAAGGGGTTTAGTTGTTCATAGCTCTGGAAAATGAAAACCAAGATGGAGAATACATGATGAAAGTAAAACTAGAAGTGCAGAGAAAGTAAAATACAGAGAGCAGTTCTATGCCAAAGGCTCCCTAAAATTTCCAACTCCCTAACTAATTCAAAGCAACTCCTATATATACTACTTTTCTCATCTTCTAGTTGGCTCTTCAAGTCTTGGGTATGGGCCTCTGAATCTTGAGTTTGAAGCAGTTATCCTTTTCATTGGGCTTAGCTTTGCTTGCAGAGAGAAAAGGTGAAGTAGACAGGGACTTTGGCTCAGGACGTTAGTAGTGTCAACGTTAAGTGAAAGTGTGGGTTCGAGAACGTTAGTGACAATCACCTTTTTCACTAACATTCCTAACCCAAATATGATCACGTTGACTTCAACGTTAGTGGCACTAACGTGACCACTAACTTTGCCTCTTGGTCCTTCGCACACGTTATTGGGACTTACCTTTCCCAATAACGTGGAGAGTCCTCCCTTGTCCCTACGTTAGAGTCCACGTTAACTAGGTTAACGTGGCTTCTAACGTAGCAGTGCCAATTCTTCGAGAACGTTAGTGACATTTACCTTTGTCACTAACGTTCCAATGTGCCCCTATTTCCCACGTTAGAGTTCACATTAACGAAGTTAACGTGGCTTCTAACGTAGTCATGCTAGCCATCTCCAACGTTAGTGACAAAGGTGAGTGTCACTAACGTTGGCTCATCATCTCTTTTATCCACGTTAGCTTCTACGTTAACTAAGTTAACGTGGGAGTTAACGTTTCTCATGGTGGCTCTTGGTGGTTCACCCCAACGTTAGTGACAAAGGTAAGTGTCACTAACGTTGGCTATCAATTGCTCTCTCCACGTTAGCTTCCACGTTAACTAAGTTAACGTGGCTTATGGAGGCTTGGCCAACGTTAGTGACAAAGGTGAATGTCACTAACGTTGGCTTCTCTTTTACTTCTTAACATTAGAGTCCATGTTAACTAAGTTAACGTGGCCACTTATGAGCTTGGTCCAACGTTAGTGACAAAGGTAAGTGTCACTAACGTTGGCTCCATTTTCTTTCTTCCACGTTAGAGTTCACGTTAACTTAGTTAACGTGACTCTTAATGTGGGTTATGATGGCTTCGAGAGCGTTATTGGCGATTACTTTTCTCATTAACGTTGCAAGCTAGCTCCCATTCCTCGTTAGTGGTCACGTTAGTTAGACTAACGTGGCTGTTAACGTGGTTCTTCCTTGCTTCCTTTGTCCTGAAATCAAGCAATAAAGTGCATCAAAGTTCTAATCCAAATCATGAGACATGCATCCTCTAATTTGTCATATAATTCATGCAAAATTCTCATGAAATCCTGTAAAGTGCACAATGTATGCTTGAATCAAGATGTAAGTGAATATCTACCCAAAACTAGCTTATTTCCTAAGAAAATGCATGAAACTACCTTAAAAACAGTAAAGAAAAGGTCAGTGAAACTGGCCAAAATGCCCTGGCATCAGCTAGCTCTTCATGAAAGGCACGAAAAAGTGAAGGAAAGGGAGCGCTATGCTTGAATTTTTGAGCGCTCATTCCTTGACCTTTGCTTGGTGCATCTTGGTGTGCATGCCTTGCTTGGCTTGGAGGCACGAACAAGGTAGCAAGATGGAGCGCTACGCTTGAAGTTTTGAGCACTACTCCTCCTTGTCATTGATGCACCCAACCTTGCTTGGTTCCCCTCTTCGAGCCTTGGTGTGAGGATTGTATTTCCTTGTGTTGTTTGGCCTTGTGTGCCTTGCTTCCTTGCCAAGCTCCACGAAAAAGTGAAAGAAAGTGAGCGTAGCGCTCAATTCTTGCAACGCTACCCTTGGCCTTTGGTTTGTGCTGCACCATTTGGTGCTTCCTCTTGGAGCACTATGTTCACAATTTTGAACGTTCCTTGCTCCCTTGGTTGAGCGCCACGCTTTATTTTCATAAAAGCGTGGCCTAAGGTCCAAAGCATGCTCAAACTTCAAAAGTGTGCCAAAAATTCCTCTTTCCACCATTTTTTCACCTACAAGCAAACAAACAACTAATCAAAGCTCCGCCAAAATCCCTAGATCTTTGCATCATTTATAAAATCAATTAATTCTAGCATAAAACCTATGATTTTGTGTAAAATGAATGATGTTTGATTGATTCAACATAATCATGAAAATTCACTCCAATTAGTTACTTATGGTGCAAGAAAGTGCATAAAACCTAATGAAACTAACGGAAAATGCTTGTAAAACTAGCATAAGATGACTTGTCATCAATGGATAAAGGCCATATGAAGGTGTTTGGTAAAGAGAGGCTTGTGAGTATGGTTGAGGTTCATGTTGAGGATAGGATTCATAGGCATATGATGGTGGTAATTAATTGTCACAAAAAGATTCATCATAGCCATTGAATTGACATGCATTAGGATGATGATTATACCTATAAGTATCCAGAGGTTGTTACCAAAAGGAGTGATCCATTTCTTGAGGCTACTCCCATCTTTGTTGGTTCCATCCTTGATACATGTAGTCATTGAGGTTCACATTTCCTACAACACAATTAGAACCAAACTCATAGCCAAAAGGGTGAGAATTCATAGTGGAAGCAAAAATAAAAAGTCCTAAAGCTAACAAAAACTAACAACCAAACAAAATACAAACATATTCATAATATTCACATATATACAATAACCAATAACAAGGCACACAATTGCATTTCCCCGGCAACGGCGCCATTTTGATGAATGGTTTTTTGTCAGTTAAGAATTTCACAATAAATTCTCGTCGAAGTATAGTCTCTAAACCAACAATAATCCTTTCATGCAAAAATTTGTTTGTCACAAGTACAAACCCCTAATGAATCTAATAACCGAAGTATTTAAATCTCGGGTCGTCTCTCAAAGGAATTGCAGGGTAGTGTTATTGTTATTGGCTATGGAGATGTATATTTTGTGGTTTTGGATGAGAAACAAGAAAAGTAAATGGCAATGGAAATCAAATGACAAAAAGGTCTTGGCAAGGTTTGGTGGTCAAGGATCTCTATCCTTATTACTAACCACAATATGACAATTGCAAGGATTGATCCCATTAAGTCATCCTCTAACAAGTAAAGGAAAGTCAAATGAGCTATATCAATCTAAGTCCATAAATCTTAGCTATTCACTAATTGAATTAATGAGAGCTAGAGTCAATGGCTACCAACTATCAATCACTTGGACATTAGTAACTCGAGAATTCCTAAGTTACCTTCCCAAGCCAAGAACATAAAATTTTACTCTAATATCCTTTCAAGCATTTTGACAAAGACTTGGAAGGTATAAAAGGAAAGCATAGTAAATTGACAACAAGAATGAAATCTAACAACACTTATTGCAAAGAATCAACAATAATAATCAAAGAGATCACAATTGACATAAATTACCTCAAATTGCATTAAAAGAAAATAAAAAGAACAAGAGTAGATCAACAACAAAGTATAGAAACAACATAGAGGAAATTACAACAAAAGAATAGAAGAACAAGATGTAAAAACAAAGAATTAAGAGGTAGAAGTAGATGAAAGCATGAATTAAAACCTAGATCTAGGCTTATTAACCTAAACCTAATCCTAATTCTAGAGAGAAGTGAGAGCTTTTTTCTTTAAAACTAACACTAAAACTAGATCTAAACTCCCTAATGTTTCATGATGCATTCCCCTCCAATCCTTGGTCCTTTTAAGTGTTTTGGTGCCAAAGTTGGTTTAGATTCGGCCCCACAGCCTCTGTAAATTTGCTGGGCTCGTTTTCACTTAAAAATCACGTGCTAGCACCGATGTGTACGCGTACAGCACGCGTGCGCATCCCTGGGGTTTTTACGATCCAGGCGTGCGCGTCTGTTGCGCGTGCGCGTGGATGAGTAAAACCAAATCTTTGGTTTTTTTCATGTGTTCTCCACTTTGCATTTTTTCCTCTTCACTCCTTTGATCCATTCCTAGCCTTTTCAACCTGAAATCACTTAACAAACAAATCAAGGCATCTAGTGGAATCTAAGGTGAATTAAAATCATCAAATTAAAGGTCTAAAAGGATGTTTTCACACTTAAGCACAAAATGAGGGAGAATTACAAAACCATGCTATTTTATTGAATAAATGTGAGAAAAGGTTGATAAAATGCTCTAAATTCAACACAAGATAAACCCTAAAAACAGGGTTTATCAGAGACCCGTTTGGTGAGACTTTGGAAACTTGGGTGTCGTGGAACGGTGACAAATTGTGACATTCTAGGTTTTACGGGAAATCGGCCAAGGTATGGTATTGGTTTCTTGTATTTAGTATATAATGTCTTGTGAAAACTTATGCTAGATGACCTTAGGATAGGAGTGAATGCATGAGAAAGTTGATTGCTTAGTACCTTGGATGATGTTTGTTGATATGGATTGAGTAATTATTGGTGATTATTGTTTATGATGAAAATAGGATGCTAAGTGATGAGTTAATGATGATTGACATGTTGATCTGGATAAATATTAGTAGGTGGTGATATATGATGATCTTGATGGTTGATTGAAGAATTTATGTATGAGATTATGTACAATTGAGGTATGTAAAATCCGGTTAATTAATGGCTAATTAACCCATAAATTAGAATTTATTCTAGAAAGCCAAAAATGTGATTTTTATGGCTTAATATGATAGAGGAGATTAAAACGAGAATTTTGATACCAATTTTAGCACTCTCTCACCTCTCTAAACCTCACTCACGTTGAAAAAGGAAAATGGGAAGGGAAGAACACTCTTTCAAAGTTCCAACCCTCATTTGATCTTCAAACCACCATAACTTTTGATCCGGAGCTCCGATTGCCGCACTGTTTATGGCCACGCATTCACCGCGACGAGCTCTACAAAACCCATTACTTTGTGCTTGAGGTAAGCCACGATTTTAGTCCAGTTTTCTCAGCCTTAAATTCGAATTTTATGGAGAAAAAGTGTTAAGATTTTGGGCTCTTTGATGTTTTAGGATCCAACTAGCTTGAAGGAGAGGCTTAATCTTGTATCTTTGATCCTTGGGTGTGGTAAAATTCTCAATCCTAGTAGAATTTGTGGGTTTATGATGTTTGGTTTTTGAGTTATTGTGTTTGGATGTGATAATCGTGGTTAGGAAGTGTTTATATGTGTGTTGGAGCTTGATTGAGGTTTTGGAAAGTTTGGAAAAGGAATTTGGTGTGCTAAAAATCTGTTCTTGGAGGTGTTGAAGCTTTGAGAGCTTGCATAAAGGTGATTTGGAAGTGCTCCAGGTTGAGCGGGGAAATCGGCTAAGATATGGTCTCGGTTTCCTGTATCTAAAATGTAATATGGTGTGAAAAGTTAGGCTAGAGACCCTAAGATAGGATTTGAATGGTTGATGTTGTTGAATGGTTGAGATAAATTATGTGGTTATGTATGTGATTAATGAATATTGATGTCTTGATGGGGTGATGCATGAGAGATATGCATGCTTTGATATATGCTTAATGATTGATTGAGGTTAAATTGTGGGTGAAGCCATATTGGTAGTGAGGGTGGTATTAATTGTGTGTATTGATGGTTGATTGGAAATGGTATTGTTGGAAATTGGGATGAAAAATTATGTATAATATGGTATTGTGTTTGAAGTTGAGTTACTTGATTGAAATTGGTTGAAATGATGGATTGGTGGGTTATGATTTGATAAAAATGTTAATGTATGAGTTGAAGAGGCTTGAGATTGATTTTTGGTATGTTTGGTTGATTTTAAAAAGGGTTGGAATTGGTTTGTTTTGAAAATGGCACTTTGTGGTTTTGTATGAAAATATGGTTTTTGGGCATACTTTGACGGAGCATAACTTGGACTTCGGATCCCCGATTTGTGCCAAACTTGTTTATAAATGAAATTGGATCCGGGATGTTCATACCATTCAAAGAATGGGTAAAAAATAATTTAAAACGGAGAAGTTATGCCCATCGGAAGATTGAGGTTTGAAACTGTGAATTCTGCAGCTTTTTAACTTAGTAAAATTTTTGGCAGAACGCATTCACACGTGTATGCGTGGCCGATGCGCACGCATCATTTTCAAATGTTTTCCACCCAGGCGTGCGCCTGGCCGACGCGTACGCATCGATGAGCTAATTCAATTGCCCAGCCAAATTTCCCGAGAGTTGTGCGGGAATTACGCGGGTTTTGTGCGTGGGGCACAAAATGCACCCACGCGTATGCGTGGCTAACGCGTAGGCATCACTTGGCTCTTCTCCCATCCACGCGTGCGCGTGGGTGACGCTTTCGTGTCACTGGGACTTCGCTGCTTTCCACGCGTGCGCATGGGCGACATGTACGCGTAACCCTGTTTTCACCCCAAAGTTGATTTTTGAGTTTTCAAAGCTAAATTTCAGACTTCTAAGCCTCCGATCTCACCCCTTATGTCTTAAAACTTTATGATATTCCTAGCAATGGGAAGGGCTAGCGAATGTGGTAACTTGTGGATGAAATAAGGGGAGATTTAATGATTAATGATGATCAAAGATCATTGTATGAGATACGGAGGGTGATTGTGGAAGTGCTTTATATGCCATGAGCAGAAGGGTTGTAACTGTTAATGAAATGGCTGGTTATGGATTATATTATGAGCTGAATGGCTGAGATATTGCCGAATTATGGCTGAGTATGATTTGCATATATGCGTATTGAATGAAATGTGAATGTTGCAACTTCCACTATCTGAGATACGAGTTTCTTTGGTAGAAAGCAGTGGCTAGCCACCATGTGCTCCAGGTGGAGACTCGATACTCTGCTGACCCTATGTCGTAAGTGTGGCTGGAACTGTGAAAGTTCCGGATGAGCTCGCCCCCGTGAATATACAACAGTGAGGGTGTTGGATATGAATTATGATTTATGTTATGAATAACTCGAGTTGGGGATGCACGACAGAGGGATAGTCCAATGGTTAGCTACCAGGACTTGTCGAGTTGGCTTTATAACCGACAGATGAGACTCATCAGCGATTAGGACAGGCATACATCATATACATATTATGTGAATTGTTTGGGATTGCCTAATTGACTGCATATTACTTGCTAATTGTCTAAATACCGTATCTGTTTCCTATCTATATATCTCTTTGTCTGATATAATTGTGTTGCTATATTATATTGCTGCTGGTGGTTGGGAGGTCTGCAGGATTTGGAAAGGGGAATGTTAGTTAGACTGAAGATCTTTAGTCATTTGCCATTCATGGTTTAGTCTATTTATAAGCTTTGATTTATCTGGTGGATGTTCTAGGATTGCCTTCGGCTTTCCCAGGATATTACATGTTAGATATGTGGGTACTGTTACCATGCTGAGAACCTCTGGTTCTCACCCATCGGATTTTGTGGTTTTCGGATGCAGGACGTGAGGCTCCTCGTTGAGGCATGCTGGAGACTTCTGGATTAGCGAAGATTCTTGGTTCTCGGGACTTTATTTTGGTTTTATGTAGATACTTACTATCTCCACTAAATAAATGTATATATATATATATATATATATACTGTTTTGACTCCTCTTAGAGGTTGTTTTGGAGAACAGGTTTTGGTAGTTCATCCTTAGGGTTTCCCTTGGGTTTCTTACCTTATGTTGTTTATATATATTTGTATACTTTTATGCTCGGACCGGTTATCTTCGCAAACCAGGTCTTGAGTTTTGATATTCATATCTTTGGCACTCTTTTGTTTATGGTTTCACGTTAGTCTATCCTTTGTCGATTTTGTTACATTATCGATCGGAGTGTTGCGCTTTTCTATTTAACGATTTTGTTTTATCCCTTTTCTTCAAAGGCTCCTAGTTATAAACATTTTCATACTACTATATGTACTAAATTTTACTTTTAGAGGTCGTAATACCTCGCCACCTTTGTCTTATAACTTAAGCATAAGGCTCTGTGTGGTAGGGTCTTACATTATGGTATCAAAGCAGTTCGTTCCTGTAGAGCCTGAGGGACAGACTGACTATGCTTCTGTGCATTTTTTGTATGTGTGTTTTGTGCCATTAGGATATCTAATTGATATAACTGGCATAAACGTTCATGAGCATGCATTTGGGACTTTGAAGCACTAGACTTCCGATATTGAGACTGATCAACTTGATATCGATTGTTTGGTATGTATAGGAACCAGATGGTGCCTCGTGGACGTGGTCGAGGTCGTGGGAGAGGTCGTACTAGTGTTCAGAGACCAGAGATCAATCCAAATGACCCGGTAAACTTTATGGCGGCATTAGAGAACATGGCTGTTGTTATGCAGGCCACTGCTGCGGCTCTTGGGCAACAGATGAACAATAATGGCAATGGCGGAAGTGGAGATCAGGGCCCGATGACACTAGCAACTTTCTTAAAGGTTAATCCACCTAAATTCAAGGGGACTACCAACGCAACTAAGGCCGATACCTGGTTTCAGGCTATGGAGTGAGCACTGCAAGCACAGTTGGTACCTGAAGAGCAGTGTGTTGAGTTTGCTACCTATCTGCTCACTGGGAAAGCATCGCATTGGTGGCAGAGAACCCGACGTCCTCTGTAGTAGGGTGATGACCCTATCACTTGGGATGCCTTCCAGGTGGAATTCTATCAGAAGTATTTTCTGAATTCTGCTAGGACGGCGAAGGAATTGGAGTTACTATAGCTGAAGCAGGGTGCTATGTCCGTATATAAGTATACAGACAAGTTTGAGGAGCTATTCAGGTTTTCTCACATGTGACAGAGAACTCCGGGAGACTTCGAGGAATGGAAGTGCATTAAGTATGAAGGAGGGCTTCAGAGCGATATCTTTAGCTCAGTGGGACCAATGGAGATCAGAACTTTTTCAGAGTTGGTAAATAAGAGCAGGGTTACTGAAGAGTGTGTGAAAAAGGCAGCTATAGAGAGAGGAAGCTATAGGAAACCATTCCCACAGAACCGAGGGAAGAGCTTTGTTCCTAGAGGTCCGTCTTTTAAGCGGGGAGGCTCTTTCAAGAGGCCCAACAACAACAACTCACAAGGGAAAAGGTTTGGGAAGCAGCCTCAGAATGAGTAAGCTTGTGCTAGGTGCAGGAGTCACCATCCGGGAGCCCCGTGCAAGGGCAGATGGGGCTTGTGTTATTCTTGTGGTAAGGCGGGGCGTAGAGCCTCAAACTGTCCGGAGAAGTAGAAGCAATGTGCAGGGAGAGCACAGCAACCTGGTCGGGTGTTCACCACCTCAGCTGTGGGTGCCGAGGGATCTGAGACACTTATCCGAGGTAACTCTGAAATGGCTGGTCAAATTTTAAATACTTTATTTGATTCGGGAGCAACACATTCATTCATTGCATTCGAAAAGGCTAGTGACTTAGGATTGAAGGTTGTAGTTTTAAGTGATAACCTAAAGGTGTATAATGCCACCCATGAAGCCATTATAACTAAGCTAGGATGCCCGCAAGTTTTATTTAGGGTCAAGTAATGTGATTTTGTCCATGATGTAATCTGCTTGTTGATGACCAGTCTCGATCTTATCCTAGGTTTGGACTGGTTATCTAAGAGCCATGTTCTGCTCGACTATTCTGCAAAATCAGTGTACTTTATGCAGGAAGATATAGAAGGGCCGGTTGTGTTGAATAGTTATTACTTGAACTCTATTATGGTGCATTATTCTGGGACCGAATGTCAGGGTATTTTGTTGTTAACCACGGGTGTTTTGGGTGATGATCAAAGCTTGGAGCAAATTCCGGTTGTGTGTGAGTTTCCAGAGATGTTTTCCGATGATATTGATGAATTTCCACCTAACCGAGAGGTGGAGTTTGCTATTGTATTGGTGCCTGGGGCCGGACCAATCTTGAGTGCTCCTTATAGGATGTCACCGCTAGAAATGACCAAGCTAAAGTTTTAGTTAGAGGATCTATTGGGTAAGAACTTCATCCGACCAAGTGTTTCTTCGTGGGGCGCGCCAGTGTTACTAGTAAAGAAGAAAGATGGGAGTATGTGACTCTGTGTGAATTACAGACAACTGAACAAGGTCACAATAAAGAATAAGTACCCATTGTCGAGGATTGACGATCTCATGGATCAGTTACAAGGAGCTAGGGTTTTCTCCAAGATCGATTTACAATCCGGTTATCACCAGATAAGGGTGAGGGGTGAGGACATCCCTAAGACCGCTTTCAGGACTCGTTATGGTCATTACGAGTACACTGTAATGTCTTTTGGGTTGACAAACGCTCTTGCAGTGTTTATAGACTATATGAACAGAGTCTTCCATCCGTTTCTGGATAAATTCGTTGTTGTCTTCATTAATGACATACTGATTTATTCCAAGATTGAAGAGGAGCATGCAGAGCACTTGAGGACTGTGCTACAGATACTAAAGGAAAAAAACTCTATGCGAAACTGTCTAAATGTGAATTCTGGAAGAGTGAGGTGAAGTTTCTGGGTCACGTGGTGAGTAAGCAGGGGATAGCTGTAGATCCTTCTAAGGTGGAAGCAGTAATGGAATGGAGGCAACCAACCTCAGTAACTGAGATAAGGAATTTTCTAGGCTTAGCTGGCTACTACCGAAGATTCATCAAGGGCTTTTCGCAAATAGCTTTGCCATTGACAAAGTTAACCCGCAAGGATGCACCGTTTGTTTGTACTCTTGAGTGTGAGGAGAGCTTTCATGCGTTGAAGTGAAAGTTGACCACCGCGCCTGTGTTGGTGTTACCTGAGCCGAACGAACTATTTGAGGTGTAATGTGATGCCTCACTAAAGGGTCTAGGGTACGTGTTGATGCAGCATCATAATGTGGTGGCGTATGCCTCACGGTAGTTGAGACCTCATGAAGTTAACTACCATACGCACGATTTGGAACTTGCTGCGGTTGTGTTTGCCTTGAAGGTATGAAGGCATTACCTCTATGGGGTTAAGTTCCGAATTTTCTCTTATCACAAGAACTTGAAATATCTCTTTGATCAGAAAGAGCTTAATATGCGGCAGAGGAGGTGGATGGAGTTACTAAAGGACTATGACTTTGAGTTAAACTACCATCCGGGGAAAACAGATGTAGTGCAAATGCGTAAGTCAGAAGTCATTGTATGAGGCTGGGATGATACTTCCAGAAGGGGAGTTGCTCAAGGCATTCAAGAGTCTAAAGATTGGGGTTTAAGAAGTGTTTGGAACTCTATGTTTGAGTCGATTACAGATCTCAAGTGACATTAAATCCGAACTCCTAAAGGCTCATGAAAATGATGACGTGTTACCGAAGGTGTTGCCAGCTATTGAGCAAGGAAAGCGGTGGAGAGTGTCGGAGGATCAAGATGGGCTATGAAGATTCAAGGATAGGATCATAGTGCCGGACGTTGGCACTTTACGGCAAGATATCTTAAAGGAAGCACACAAAAGCGGATTCTCTATCCACCCGGGGAGTACTAAGATGTACCATGATTTAAAGGCGATATTTTGGTGGCCGGGTATGAAGAATGATGTGGCGAAATATGTTTCAAAGTGTTTAACCTGTCAGAAAGTAAAGATCGAACATCAGAGACCTTCTGGGACGTTGCAACCCTTAGAAGTTCCGCAATGGAAATGGGAGAGCATTGCGATGGACTTTGTGTCTGGATTGCCAAAGACTAGGGCCGGTTTTGATGCTGTCTAGGTGATTGTTGACTGACTGACGAAGTCGGCTCATTTTCCACCCATTCGGATGAATTACACCCTTAAGGAACTAGCACGGTTGTACATACAGGAGATTGTGAGACTTCATGGTGTGCCTACTACTATAATTTCTGATCGAGATCCTCGTTTCACTTCAAGGTTCTGGGGTGCATTTCAAAAGGCCTTCGGAACCTGATTAAGCTTGAGTATGGCTTACCATCCTCAAACAGATGGTCAATCTGAGAGGACGATCCAAACACTAGAGGATATGTTGAGGGCTTGTGTTTTGGACCAACCGGCAAGCTGGGATAGGTATATGCCGTTAGTAGAGTTTGCATACAATAATAGCTACCATGCGAGCATCGAAATGGCTCCGTATGAGGCTTTGTATAGGAGGAAGTGGCAATCTCCGCTATGTTGGTATGAAGCTGGGGAGAAAAGCTTGTTGGTGCCGGAGATGATAGCTGAGACTACCGAACAAGTCAAGAAAATTTGAGATAAGATACTCACTACGCAGAGTCGTCAGAAAAGTTATGCTGATCCAAGGCGGAAGCCCTTGGAATTTGAGGAAGGAGACCATGTTTTCCTTAAAGTTACTCCAACCATAGGAGAAGGTAGGGCAATTAAAGCGAAGAAGTTGAATCCTTGGTACATTGGTCCGTTTCAGATCCTGGAGAGGGTTGGACCAGTGGCGTATCGGATGGCTCTACCATCCCATCTTTCGAACCTGCACGACGTATTTTATGTGTCGCAACGTTGGAAGTATACTCAAGATGCTAGCCATGTGTTAGAACTCGAATTAGTTCAGTTAAAAGAAGATTTGACGCTTTCTTGTGACTCTGGTCAGAATTGACGACACGAGTATCAAACGGTTGCATGGAAAAGAGGTTTCGTTAGTCAAAGTGGCATAGAGTCAAGCCGGTGTTGAGGAGCACACTTGGGAACTTGAATTGGAGATACAAACTGACTATCCACACTTATTCTCGGGTAACTGAATTCAAATTTTGAGGGCAAAATTTCCAATTAGGTGGGTAGAATGTAAAACCCGGTTAATAAATGGCTAATTAACCCATAAATTAGAATTCATTCTAAAAAGTCAAAAATGTGATTTTTATGGCTTAATATGATAGAGGAGATTAAAATGAGAATTTCGATACCAATTTTAAAGAAATCGGCCCAAGATTGGACCGAACGGGCCAAACTGGCCCAACCGAACCCATATTGGGCCCTTGGCCCAACCAAACAAAACCTAAAACCCTAAGAAACAGCACTCTTTCTCCTCTCTAAACCTCACTGATGTGGGAAAAATCATCGGTAAAGAATTTCACAAAAATAAGCGCGTTGTAAGTATAGATCTAAACCGACAATTAAACCTCAATCAAATTTAATTTGTTTGTCACTAAAGCAAACCCAATAAAAATAAACCGAAGTATTCAAACCTCGGGTCATCTCTCAAGGAATTGCAGGGAAGTGTAGTTATTATTGGTTACAGGAAAATATCTTTTTGGGTTTTTAAAATGTGGAACAAGGAATGTAAATGATAAGAAAATAAACTAATAATTATGAAAAGGTCCTAGCAAGGATTGATAATCGGAAGTCCTATCCTTATTATCAATGTCAATTATGATATCAATTATCCATTGCTCCCACTTAGTCAACCTCTAACTATGAAGGAAAGTCAAGTGGATAAATCAACTTGAATCCTCAAGTCCTAGTTAACTCCTAAGAAAATACTAGAGTTAGTGGAATTCAAATCAACTAGCAACTTTCAATTATCAATCATTAAGAGACTTATGATGATTCAAGAGTCTCCAATTAATCAATTCAAGCCAAGAATATAAAAGTCTAACTTAAAACCCTTCCAAGCATTTCATCAAACACTTGGAAGGCACAACATAAAAGCATAGAAACTGACAAGGAATATCAAATCTAAACAACCAATTGCAAACATCAATAATAACAAATGAAGAAAGGAATAATAATTATGAAATACCTCAAATTGCATTAAATAGAAAGTTGAATCTAACATGAGAATTCATAAACTAAAATAGCAACATAGAGTAATCAACAAGGAAAATAAATAAACTAGAATGCTAGAACAAATAAGAGTAGAAGAGAAACTAAACTAAACTAAGATAGAATGCTGAAATTAAGAAGAGCTAAAACTAGGAAACCTAAAACCTAGAGAGAGGAGAGAGCCTCTCTCTCCAGAAAACTATATCTAAAACCTAAAATTATGGGAATCAAAGTTGTCTCCAAGATTCCTCCACACTGCAGCCTCTATTTTGTATTTTCGGGCTTTGAACTGGGCCAAAAGAAGCCCAGAAATTGCCCCCAGCATCTTCTGTGTAATGTAGCACGTGACGCTTTGTCACGCGTACGCGTCGCTTGGCAAAAATCCTGGTCACGCGTACGCGTGGGTCATGCGTACGCGTCGCTCATCTTCTGCGCCAGTCACGCGTATGCGTCGTCCACGCGTACGTGTCGCTGCCAGCTTCTCAAAACACCATTTTCTTGCATTCCTTCCACTTTTTCATGCTTCTTTTTCATCCTCTAAGCCATTCCTGCACTATATAGCCTGAAAAAACTTAACACACGGATCACGGCATCGAATGGTATAAAGAGGAATTAAAAATACACACTTTAAAGGCTTAGGAAGCAAGTTTTCAATCATAGAACAAAATTGGGAAGGATTTGTAAAACCATGCAAATTATATGAATAAGTGTGCAAAGAATTGATAAAAACCACTCAATTTAGCACAAGATAAAGCATAAAATAGTGGTTTATCAATCTCCTCACACTTAAACATTAGCATGTCCTCATACTAAGCTCAATAGACCAAAAGAATGAATGGGGGAATGTAAGACTCATGCAATGCAACCTATGTATATGAATGCAACTATATGTTAAGATGTTTTTGCCTACTTGGTTAAAAGTAAACAAGCTCTCCAAGACAAACATAAATCAGATTTCACTAATTCAAATCAAACAATAAAAGATAAGTAAACTTGTAAGAAGATAGCTCATGAAAGTAGGGAACATAGAATCAAGCATTGAACTCTCACTCGTAGTGTATATGCACTCTAATCGCTCAAGTGTCAAGGGTTAATCCACTCTACTCTTTTCTAGTCATGCTCTCTAAAACTTTGTTCTTCATCTAACCAATCAACAAATATTTAGTGTACAAATGCAAACATCATGAGGTCTTTTCAAGGTTGTAATGGGGCTAAGGTAAGGGTGAGGACATATGTATGGCCAAGTGAGCTATAATATGAATCTTTGACTAACCTAAGTTCTCACCTAACACACACACTCTATATAACTCTAAAATCATGCCTAGCTACCCAAAATCTCACTTTTCATCACATACTCATGTATCAATTTTTAATTCCACTACATACGCATTGATCTTTTATTGGACTTAACGTTGGGGTAATTTTGTTCCCTATTCATAAGTATTTTTGATTTTTTTTATGAAAATAAATGAAAGCATAATTTATCAATGCATATGGTTTTTTCAATTTTCACATGAGTAAACACCCAAATTCCCAATATTTTTTGTCAATAAAACACAACACATTCTCATTAACCCAAATTCCCACAATTCCCCACACTTAGTTGACATACAATCCCTATCTTAAGCTAAGCAAAGATTCAAATGGGATAATTAATTGTTTTTCTGCTTAAGGCTAGTGATGTGGTAAAATATAGAATAAATGGGGATTAAAAGGCTCAAAATGGCAACAAGGGTAATTGAAATGGTAGGCTATTTGGGATAAGTGAGTTAATAACAAATGATGGCCTCAGTCATATGTATGCATACAAATACACTAAATAATGGACATATAGAATAGAACAAACTATAGATTGCAATCATAGGGAAGAAAATACACAAGAATAAAATATTATGGTTAAATAATATAACCATATAATTAAGCTCAAAATCTCACAGGTTGTATGTTCTTAGCTATAAACCATGTTCCAAATTACAATCTTCAAACAAGTTTAACACAAATTTGAATTTGAATTAGTGAAATACTATAGAATAGTGTCTTGAAAAGAAACTCATTACTTCAATCAAGCAGAACATTCATGCAAGCAATTATTATCATGCAATCTATCCTATCTAACAAAAGAAAAAGTCAAATGTTGGTGTTAAGAGAGAGAGATTACCTCCAGAAGTCAAGGACTGACCTCCCCACACTTAAGGCTTGGCACGGTCCTCCGTGCCATCAGTAAGGAGCAAGGTATGGCTGGAATAATCGCCTCCGCTGTCTGGTGCGACATGGCTCCCTGTGCTATTGGGTGAAGGGGAGTCCGGGGTGTCTTTCTGTTCTGGAGGCGGGTGAGTACTAACAATGAGCCCCTTCAGATAGTTATATCGGCGCTTGTTGCTGCGCTCCATTTGCTCCATACGCCGGTCTTGTTGGTCGAACCTCTGAAGGATCTGAAGGAACATCTGATGGGTGGATGGTGCTTGTGGCGTGGATAATGGTGGTGTAGAAGAAGGAGGAGTGTCCAAAGATAGGCATGGAGGCCGGCTCGCAGAGTGAACTGGGGGTCTGATGTATTTCCCATTCGAGATATACTGATCGGCCCTATGGATAATGACCTTTGTGTCTCCAGCCCGATAGGAAACACCTACTGCAGAGACTAAATCTGAAACCAATGCAGGGAAAGGCAGGTTACCCGTAATCTGTACGTGTCTCATTGCCTGCCGGATGAGTCGGGGCAGGTTGAGAGGTTGCTCTGTCAGGATGCACCAGATGAAAACAACCATGTCCGCTGTGAAGGTGGACTCGTGAGTGCTCGGAAAGATATTGTGGGACATAATCTGTGCCCACACGCGAGCCTCCAAGGTAAGTGATTGGGCTGAGATGCTCTTGGGTTTTGACCGATGTTGCCCATAGATCCAGGTGCTGGCAGGTTGGGCTATAACTCCAAGGATGCTATCCCAGTCAAACTGATACATCTGGCGCTTAAGCTGGGCCTCTTGATATGCATTCAATCCCTCTGGGCTAGTGGAAGCTCCAGTACTCTCTGTATGGCACCCTCGGAGACAGGGACTTACTACTGATGAACATAAATAGTTTGCAGGATAGGCGAGTAAAAGTTGGAGTAGAATTCAACTATCCATGATAGGTTGGCCTCCCGCGGCTGCCTCCTCAAAAATCCCCACTGTCTACTCTCGATGCAGGGCTCCACAAAATCAACAAAATGGGTTGGGACAATGAGTAGATGTTCATTATTGTAGTTCCTCTCAGCTAGGATGGGGAACATCTGCTCGCAATAACGGTTGGTGAACCGTGTGGAGTCCCGTGCGGGAAAGGCTTTCTCTGCTTCATCAACTTTAATGATCCTCTTTTGGATTCTGACCCTCCTACACTCGAAGTGGATTTTCTGGAGCTAAAGAAGCCCAATTGGTGCGCTCTGAATTGCGTTAGAAAGTAGACATCTTGGGCTTTCCAGAAATATATAATAGTCTATACTTTGCCTAAGAATTGATGGCCCAAACTGACGTCCAAAGCCATTCTAAAACTTTCTGGCGTAAAACGCCCAAACTGGCACCAGAATTGGAGTTAAACACCTAAACCGGCACCCAAGCTGGCGTTTAACTCCAAGAACAGCCTATGCACAAAAAAGCTTCAATGTTCAGCCCAAGCACACACCAAGTGGGCCCCGGAAGTGGATTTCTGCACTATTTGTACTTAGTTACTCATTTTCTGTAACCCTAGGCTACTAGTCTAGTATAAAAACTGCTTTCAGAGATTTTATTTTGGATCTTTTGGAATTCTATGTAACTTTTATCATCTTTTCACACTAGGAGGCGGGCCTCACGGCCATGCCTAGACCTTTTTCACTTATGTATTTTCAATGGTGGAGTTTCTACACCCCATAGATTAAGGTGTGGAGCTCTGCTGTTCTTCATGAATTAATGCAAGTACTATTGTTTTTCTTTCAATTCACGACTACTTCTTTTCCAAGATATACTCTCGTACTTAATTCAGTCAGAATGAAGGGGTGACCTGTGACAATCACCCAATCTTCGTTACTTGCTTAGCCAAGATCCGTGTGCCTGACAACCACAAAGCGGTCTACATGATGTTCAACGTAGTCATTGGACGACAGCCGGAGTATATTCTCTTGGATATCTAATACACGGATCGAGTCCATGAGATTAGTATCTTCGTGGTATAGGCTAGAATCATTGACAGCATTCCTGGGATCTGGAAAGTATAAACCTTGTCTGTGGTATTCCGAGTAGGATCCGGGAAGGGATGACTATGACGAGCTTCAAACCTGCGAATGTTGGGCGCACTGACAGTGTGCAAAAGGATCAATGGATTCTATTCCGACGCTAGCGGGAACCGACAGATGATTAGCCATGCGGTAGCTGTGCCTGGTATTTTTCATCTGAGACGAGAAATTCGACAGTTGATTAGCCATGCAGAAACCGTAGAGGACCATTTTCACTGAGAGGATCTTGCAGCTTGCCATGGAAGGGAGCACGCATGATTGGAAAAAGGCAATAGGAAAGCAAAGGTTCAGAAGCAACAAAGCATCTCCAGACGCTTATCTGAAATTCCCACCAATGAATTACATAAGTAACTTTATTTTATTTTATGTTTTATTTATATTTTAATTATCAAAACCTCATAACCATTTGAATCTGCCTGACTGAGATTTACAAGATGACCATAGCTTGCTTCAAGCCGACAATCTTCGTGGGATCGACCCTTACTCACGTAAGGTTTATTACTTGGACGACCCAGTGCACTTGCTGGTTAGTTGTGCGGAGATGTGAAAAGTGTGAATCACGATTTCCCACACCACCCGCTTTGTTGGCGGCTTGACGCTGGTAGATGGTGGCGTGGTGCACGAAATCACAATCAAACTTTTGCAATTCCGCACAACTAACCAGCAAGTGCACTGGGTCGTCCAAGTAATACCATACGTGAGTAAGGGTCAATCCCACGGAGATTGTCGGCTTGAAGCAAACTATGGTTATCTTGTAATTCTTAGTCAGGATAGCAACAATAATTCTCAGTTTTAATTAGAATAAGTGAAAGAACATGGATTAAATGATACTTGTTATGCAGTGATGGAGGACAGGTTGAGGTTTTGGAGATGCTCTGTTTTCTGAATTTCTGCTTTCCTACTGTCTTCTTCTTCACGCACGCAAGTCTCCTTCCATGGCATGCTGTATGTTGGTGGATCATTGTTGTCAATGGCTACCAGCCGTCCTCTCAGTAAAAAGGGTCTATGTACATGGCTAATCATCTGTCGGTTCTCACTAATGTTGGAATAGGATCCATTGATCCTTTTGCACATTGTCACTACGCGCAGTATTCATGAGTTTGAAGCTCATCACAGTCATCCCTTCCCAGATCCTACTCAGAATACCACAGACAAGGTTTAGACTTTTCGGATCTCAGGAATGCTACCAATTGATTCTAGCTTATTCCACGAAGACTCTGATCTCATGAATTTGAATGCTCTGTTGTCAGGAGAGGCAGTCAAACTCGTGAACCAGGTACCCAAGAGATATACATTCAATCTAAGGTAGAACGGAAGTGGTTGTCAGGCACGCGTTCATAGGTTGAGAATGGTGATGAGTGTCACGAATCATCACATTCATCATGTTAAAGTGTGAATGAATATCTTAGAAATAGAAACAAACGTGATTGAATGAGAAACAGTAGTAATTGCATTAATCCATCGAAACATAGCAGAGCTCCTCTCCCCGCAACCATGGAGATTAGAGACTTATGACATAGAAGATACAAAATTTAGATGTAAAAATGTCATCCGGTGCATAGTAAGTCTCTAAAAGTAGTTTTTATACTCAACTAGTGACCTAGGTTTATAGAAAATGAGTAAACTAAGATAGATAGTGCAGAAATCCACTTTCGGGGTCCACTTGGTGTGTGTTTGGGCTGAGCATTGAAGCTTTCACGTGCATAGGCTACTCCTGGCATTTAACTCCAGCTTTTGTGCCAGTTTGGGCGTTTAACTCTAACTTTTATGCCAGTTCTGGCGTTTAACGCCAGAATAGGGTAGAAAGTTGGTGTTAAACGCAATTGAGAGCGTGCCAATTGGGCTTCTGTAACTCCAGAAAATCCATTTCGAGTGCAGGGAGGTCAGAATCCAACAGCATCTGCATTTCTTTTTCAGCTTCTGAATCAGATTTTTGCTCAGGTCCCTCAATTTCAGCCAGAAAATACCTGAAATCACAGAAAAACACACAAACTCATAGTAAAGTCCAGAAATGTGATTTTTTGCATAAAAACTAATAAAAATATACTAAAAAGTAGCTAAATCCTACTAAAAACTATATGAAAATACCTCCAAAAAGCGTATAAAATATCCACTCATCACAACACCAAACTTAAACTGTTGCTCGTCCTCAAGCAACTAGATCAATAAAATAGGATAGAAAGAAAATCAAGAGGCAATAATATCTCAGAGTTTTATATGAAACTCAAATTCTCATTAGATGAGCGGGACTAGTAGCTTTTTGCTTCTGAACAGTTTTGGCATCTCAACTTATCCTTTGAAGTTCAGAATGATTGGCATCTATAGGAACTCAGAATTCATATAGTGTTATTGATTCTCCTAGTTTAGTATGTTGATTCTTGAGCACAGCTACTTTATGAGTCTTGGCCGTGACCCTAAGCACTTTGATTTCCAGTATTACCACCGGATACATAAATGCCACAAACACATAACTGGTGAACCTTTTCAGATTGTGAATTAGCTTTGCTGAAGTCCCCAGTTAGAGGTGTCCAGAGCTCTTAAGCACACTCTTTTTTGCTTTGGACCACGACTTTAACTGCTCAGTCTCAGGTTTTCACTTGACACCTTCACGCCACAAGCACATAGTTAGGGACAGCTTGGTTTAGCCGCTTAGGCCAGGATTTTATTCCTTTAGGCCCTCCTATCCATTAATGCTCAAAGCCTTGGATCCTTTTTACCCTTGCCTTTTGGTTTAAAGAACTATTGGCTTTTTCTGCTTGGTTTTTCTCTTTCTTTCTTTTTCTTTTATTTTTTGCCATTTTTTTCGCAAGCTTTGTATTCACTGCTTTTTCTTGCTTCAAGAATCAATTTTATGATTTTTCAGATTATCAATAACATTTCTCCTTTTTTATTATTCTTTCAAGAGCCAACAAATTTAACATTCATAAACTTTACTATCAAAATTTATGCACTGTTCAAGCATTCATTCAGAAGACAAAAAGTATTGCCACCACATATAAATAATTTGAATTTTTCTTATTAAGAACTCGAAAAAAAAACTGCCTCTTTATTGTAAAAAAAATTTGCTATTTTATTCATGTTTAATGATGATAAGAAAAATAAATTATAACTTACTTGGAGATAAAAAAAATAAAAATAAAGATACTAATTACTATTATTCATGTGACTCTTAAGGTAGATCTCTAATAGCAAAAGTTATCACAGAGTTAAGATTAGGACTCAACAACCTTTATTTTGGGAGATGGATGCTCCTTCAATCTGTGTGGTGTCTGGCCATTCAAGAGACAGCTTCTGGCGCTTCAGCTCCTGTAGCTCACGCCATTGCTTCTCTTGTTCCTTCAGCAGTTTACAGAGCATGCTATTTTGAATTTGCTATTCTTCTTTCAGTTGATCCATAGCTTCTTACAGCTTGGTGACAGATGCTTCTAGACGGGTCCAGTATTCAATCTGAGGGATTTTTGAGAGGAACTCTTGTGCCCTCCTTTTGATGAATTTATCTTGCACTTGTTGTCCTTCGATTGACTTTTTGGTGATTGGGTGCTCGACTGAGATATACTCATCCATTCCCATCTTTACCCCAGCATCTTTACATAGCAGAGAGATTAGGCTTGGGTAAGCCAATTTGGCGTCAGTGGAGTTCTTGTTTTCAATTCTGTAAAGCTCACAAGAAATCAGATGATGAATTTCCACTTCGTTTCCCAACATAATGCAGTGGATCATCACTACTCTTTTGACAGTGACTTCAGAGCGGTTGCTGCTGGGCAATATAGAATGCCCAATGAAGTCCAGCCAGCCCTTAGCAATTGGTTTGAGATCTCCTCTCTTGAGTTAATTTGGGACACCCTTTGTGTTAGTTATCCACTTGGTTCCAGGGATATATATGTCCTCTAGAACTTGGTCCAAGCGCTTATCTAATCTCACCATTCTCCTATTAAAGGATTCTGGATCATCTTGTAGTTGAGGCAGCTTGAAGACCTCTCTTATTTTGTCCAGGTGAAAGTAAATAATCTTCCCTCTGACCATGGTTTGAAAGGTATAGAAGGCGGTTCCAATCATTCTCTGCTTATCTGTTTGCCACATATTTGAGTCGAATTCCTGAACCATGTTTCTACCTACCTTTGTCTCAGGGTTAGCTAGAATTTCCCAGCCCCTATTTCGAATCTGCTCTTGGATCTCCAGATATTCGTCTTCTTTCAGATCGAATTTAACTTCCGAGATCACTGACCTTAGACCCATTATTTTGTGGTAATGGTCTGCATGTTCTTTGGTTAAGAACCTCTCCTGATTCCAAAGTGGTTTTGGAGTGTTCTCTTTCTTGCCTCTTGAAGTGGTTTGTTTTCCCTTAGGAGCCATGATCTTAGTGAATCTTAGCTTAGTGATCACGAAAAACACACCAAACTTAGAGGTTTGATTGTCCTCAACCAAAAGAAAGGAAAGGAGAGGAATAGAAGGAGAGTCAAATTTGAGTTATGGAGGAGAGGGGAGGCTGAATGTGAATTTATAAGGGAGGGGTGGGTTCGAAAATTTTGAAAAAGATATGATAGAAGATACGATTTGTAAAAGATAAATATGATATGAAAAGGATGAAATTTTAAAATTGAAAAGATATAAGAGATTTGAAAAAGATAAATCTGAATTTGAAAAGATAGTATGATGAGTTGAAAAAGATTTGAGAAGAAATTAAAAAGATAGATGAGTTTTGAAAAAGATTTGTAAAGAAATTGAAGAAGATTTGAGAAAGATTTTTAGGATTAAAGAAGAATTTATTTTTTTATTTGTTTTGTTTATTTGAAATTGAAATTGAAAGATGATAATTTGTAACATGTTTATGCAAGAAATTTTGGATGTAACCATGAAAATTTGAAAAAAAATTTGAGTTGGAAACAAAACTTCCTCCCTTCCACATTCTTGGCGTTAAACGCCCAGAATGGCACCCATTCTGGCGTTTAACGCTCATTTGTTGCTTCTTTTGGGTGTTTAACGCCCAGCCAGGATACCTGGCTGGGCGTTAAACGCCAGAAAGCCTTTATCACTAGGCATTTTTCTAAACACCCAGGATGCTACAATTCTGGCGTTAAACGCCCAGAATGGTACCCATTCTGGCACTTAACGCCCAGAAAGGTATCTTTACTGGCGTTAAACGCCCAGAATGGTGCCCATTCTGGCGTTTAACGCCCACAATACCCCTTACTGGCATTTTTGTGCCAGTGAGCTCCTTTTCTCTGCTTTATGCTCTGAATTCTTCTGTAACTCTGTGAACTCCTGCAATTGATAATTAACCTTGAAGATAATTTATATCAAACTCCTATAATTATTATTTGAATAACAAATAGACTTTGCTAATGGCTGGGTTGCCTCCCAGCAAGCGCTTCTTTACTGTCTTTAGCTAGACCTTACTAAGCTTTAATCTAGTCTTAGCTTTGAGCATTCTTGCTCAATATTGCCTTCAAGATAATGCTTGACTCTTTGTCCATTAACAATGAACCTCTTATTAGAATCAATATCTTGAAGCTCTACATAGCCATATGGTGACACACTTGTAATCACATATGGTCCCTTCCATTGGGATTTCAGTTTACCAGGAACAATCTGAGCCTAGAGTTGAATAGCAGAACCTTCTGTCCTAGCTCAAAGACTCTGGATGATAGTTTCTTGTCATGCCACCTTTTTGCTTTTTACTTGTAAATTTTTGCATTTTCAAAAGCATTGAGTCTGAATTCCTCTAGCTCATTCAACTGGAGCAATCTTTTCTCTCCAGCTAACTTAGCATCAAGATTTAGGAATCTAGTTGCCCAGTAGGCCTTGTGTTCCAGTTCCACTGGAAAATGGCATGCTTTCCCATATAAAAGTTGGTATGGAGAGGTCCCTATGGGAGTCTTGAATGCTATTCTGTATGCCCACAGAGCATCATCTAGACTTCTTACCCAATCCCTTCTGCGGTTACTCACAGTCCGTTCCAGGATTCTTTTAAGTTCTCTATTTGAGACTTCAGCCTGCCCATTTTTCTGGGGATGATACGGAGTCACCACTTTGCGGTTAATTCCATATCGAACCAGAGCGGAGTCAAGCTTTTTATTACAGAAATGAGTGCCCCCATCACTGATTAGTATCCTAGGGACACCGAACCTGCTGAAGATATGCTTCTGGAGAAACTTCATCGCTGTTTTAGTATCATTGGTGGGTGTTGCAATTGCCTCCACCCACTTAGATACATAGTCTACTGCCACCAGGACATAAGTATTTGAGTATGATGGTGGGAAAGGCCCCATGAAGTCAATACCCCATACATCAAACAACTCAATCTCTAAGATCCCTTGTTGATGCATGGCATAACTGTGAGGCAGATTGTCAGCTCTTTGGTAACTGTCACAGTTATGTACAAACTCTCGGGAGTCTCTGTAAATAGTGGACCAGTAGAAGCCACATTGGAGGACTCTTGTGGACATTCGCTCACTTCCAAAATGGCCTCCATATTGTGATCCATGGCAATGCCATAAGATCTTCTGTGCCTCTTCCTTGGGCACATATCTACAGATTATTCCGTCTGCACATCTCTTAAAGAGATATGGTTCATCCCATAAGTAGTACTTTGCATCAGAAATTAATTTCTTTATTTGCTGCATGCTGTACTCTTTGGGTATGAATCTTACAACCTTATAGTTTTGACGTTAGGGATTTTTGCCAGTAAAGAATGTCATAAAAACAGTCGCATTGTAGATATAGTCTCTAAACCAACAAAAATCCCTTTCGTGCAAACGTTTTGGTTGTCACAAGTAACAAACCCCTTTTAAAATTGATAACCAAGTATTTAAACCTCGGGTCGTCTTCTCAAGGAACTGTAGGGAAGTATGTTCTTATTATTGGTTATGAAGATTGTAGAATTGGGGTTTCAAGAATGACGAACAAGTAATTTAATGACGAGTAAATTGAATGGTAATTAAAAATAGATAAATAAATGTAAAGCAAACTTTTGGTAAGGTATGAGAAATTAGAGGTCCTATCCTGGCTATCCTTATCAATGATGATAATAATTGAATCTTAATTCCACTTCGTTAGCCTTTACTAATATAAAGGAAGGTCAAGGGATTAATTGGTTTAATCTTCGGATCCTATTTATTTCCTAAGAAAAGATTGGGATTATTGAAGTTCAATTCAATTAACAAGATAATAATTATCAATCGTGTTTGAGTTTGACAACTCCTGAGTTATTGATTTCTTAACCAAAACCAAAGGGGGAAGTAAATCTACAGGAATAAAAAGGTCTTCAGAGTAAAAGCAACAATAGCATAAATAAAAGAAATCAATATTAAACTGAAATACCTCAAATAACATTAATAAAAGAGTAATCTGTAACATGAAAGGATTCATAAAGTAACTTGCAAAAGTAAATAAAAGGAATATTGAACCTGATCAAAAGAGATAATCCTGAAAGCGAATAAAAATCCTAAATCTAAATCCTAATCCTAAAGAGAGAGGAGAGAACCTCTCTCAAAACTAAATCTAAATCATGGAAAGTAAAAATTGGCGAGCTCCCCCTGAATGGATGCATTCTTTCACTTCATAACCTCTGGTCTATGCCTTCTGGACTTGGATTTGGGCCAAAAAGGGCTTCAGAATTCGCTATGAGCATTTTCTGCAATTTCTGGTATGTGGCCTCTGTCACGCGTCCGCGTGGGTCACGCGGTTGCGTCATCTGGAGTTTTTTCTTGTCACGCGTCCGCGTCGTATGTGTTTTGCTCAAGTCACGCGGTCGCGTCAGTCATGCGGCCGCGTCGCTGCTTCTTCGCTCTTGGCACGCGATCGCATCATCCATGCGATCGTGTGGATGCCAGTTTCTCCAAAACTCCGTTTTGCACTTTTCTTCCATTTTTGTATGTTTCTTTTCCATCCTTTAAGTCATTCCTGCCTTAGAGGATCTGAAACTACTCAACACACTAATCACGGCATCGAATGGAAATAAAGGTAATTAAAATAATTAATTTTAAAGCATAGGAAACATGTTTTTCACATACATCACATAATAAGGAAGGAGAAGTAAAACCATGCAATTAATATGAATAAGTGGGTGAAGGATTGAATAAATCACTCAAACTAAGCACAAAATATATCATAAAATATGGGTTTATCAACCTCCCCACACTTAAACAATAGCATGTCCTCATGCTGAATACAAGGTAAAGAGTAAGGTTAAAGTGGTGGAATGTCATGTAATGCAATCTAACCTAAATGCAACTACATAAATGAGTCATGCATCATGCAATTCTAATTTTTATTCACTCACTTGTATATAAGGCTTGCATGTAGTTGAATTAATTCACATTCTCAAGGAGTCATCATATACATATATATATAGCCTAACCTTAGATAGTAATATAGTGCCTTTATAATTGAGATGGGAGAGAAAAATATTTTACAAATTTGCAAGACAATTAAATAATTTAAACAGAGATAAATGTTAATGAGCTATTGAACCCTCACTAGATTTGTGTTTACTCTCTAGTCACTCAGTGTTTATTGGGTTAATCACTCTATTCTTCTTTTTATTCTTCCTTTTTATAACTTTGTTCTTCATTTAACCAATCAACAATTATAGAATATAGACATACCAAAAATTATGAGGTCTTTAATTAAGGTTGTAATGGGGTCAAGGTAAAGGTAAGGATATATGTATAAGGCTAAGTGAGCTAATAAGTGAATCCTCAATTAGACTAAGATCTCACCTAACATACATACTTAGTAAAACAAAGCTACTTTACCTATTTTCCCATCTTTTCCCACTTTTGATGTTACATGCTCATGTTTCAATTTTTATTTTTATCCCATGTGCATTGCTTTTATTTTTGCATTTGGGGAATTCTTTTGTATCCCCTTATTCATATGCTTGAAAAATAAATAACTCTCTTTTTATTTTTTATTTTTGAATGCACATGGTAATTCTTTCAATTTGACTTCTCATGAGCATGCTTCCCAAAAATTCTCATTTTGATTTATTTTTGTACTTTTCAACTCTGCTACCTTTTGTTTTTATCATCCATGTTCCCAATAGGTTTCCCACATTTCAAACTATACAAGATTTTCTATCTTAAGCTAACCAAGGATTCAACTTGGGATTTTTATTTGTTTTTCTGCTTAAGGCTAGTAATATGGTTTATAGAATAAAAAGGGGATTTAAAGGCTCAAGGGGGCTAACAATTGTGATGTGAAAGGTAGGCTATTTTGGGATAAAGTGAGCTAAAATCAAACAAAGGCCTCAGTCACTCTCTTGGTATGTATCTTTATATTCTATAATCGGACATATAGATTAAAACAAAGTAAAGAACATCAGAATATAAAAGAAGGGCGGAACACACAGGAATAAAAATTATGGTTTGAACGTAACCATACAATTAAGCTCAAAACTCACAGGCTGTATGTTCTCTATCTCAAAAATCATTTATCAGTTATGTATGTCATGTAGGTTTAGTTAAAAATTCACATTATTCTCAATGTAAAACTTAAGGTGGCTTTAAAGTTCTAGTGTTTCTCCTTGATGAAATGTTGTTAACTAAATAACATGTAATGCTATATATACAAGGTGTGTGGATTGTTTTAATTCTGTTAAAGTCTCTAGTTTACTTCCTTTTTATATTTTCAATTTTAACTAAGCTATCTTATGCTAAAAAGGGTAAACTATACTAATTAATCCACAGTTTCTATAACTACTAAGTTAGAATTGCAAGCTAAACTAAATAACTAAAATATGAACTAAAGTGAAAAATGTAGAAATAGAATGAAAATACATAAAAGTAGCAGTGTATAAGTACTCAGAAAATAAAAATAAAAATAAAGAGAAAAATACAAAAAAATAGCCAAAATAAAAGAAAAAGGGTCTGTAGTGGTTCACCAAAATAATACGCCAGAGATGGCGACCTCCCCACACTTAAAATGAAGCATCGTCCCTGATGCTCAATCAAGCAGGGTGTGAAGGGGTGTCATCACTGGAAGGGATGGTACCTGGGGTCTCTGTGGTGGTGGGCTGAGGGTCTGGCTGCTGTAGAGGAGGGGCTGTCTGAATGGGGATCTCGGGGTCTACAGCCTGAATATGATGCTCAGCCACCTGCTGTGATGCGGCCTGCTCTGTGCCTGCCTGCTCGGCCTCCTGAGGTGGAATGGTCTCTACCTTGGGTGTATCCGCCTCCTCCTCAGATGCCTCGGATGGTGTGTCAGGCTCGGAGGCGATGTCGCCGGATCGTATCATCAGCTTCAGGTGCTCAAAGCGTCGCTTGTTGCGACGTTCCATCTGGTCAAGTCGTCGAAACAAGTGGTGCACTAGATGATAGATGGGCTCTGGGGCAGGTGGAGGTGTAGTGGTGGTGGCAGGTGTGGCTGTGGAGGAAGAGGGGCCGGCAGAAGGTGTGGCTGTCTCAGCAGTGGCAGTCAGGAATGGAGGTCTGTAGCCCAAGGCCAGAAAGTTCCTGCAGTGCGGGATAATCTTCTTGCACTCTGCAGCAGGTGGCCTCTCATCAGCATCCTCCCATAGCACGTCAGATCGACGGCCCAACTGTGTAACCAGATAGGGAAAGGAAAGAGTGTCTCGGACGTAGACCCTGGCCATATAATGCCGGATAAAGCGTGGCAGGTATTGGTCCTTACCCTCCATCACACACCAAAGGAGGGTGATCATAGCGGCTGGTATCTCAGTCTCGTGAGTATTCGGCATAATGTAGTTGCTGAATATCTGATGCCATAGCCGAGCCTCATCGTTCAGGTAAATCCGCTTGATCCCCTTGGGCATGGTGGTGTTCTGACCCATGATCCAAGGAATTGTCGGGTCAAGGGCGATCCTTGCCTTTACTGCATCCCAGTCAAATCTCATAAAGCGCATATCCTTCTCAGCTTTCTGATAACCATCTATCTGATCAGTCTTAGGCAGAAGTTTCAGAACATCTTCTATTGATGACAAGTCATCTTAGCCTAGTTTCACTAGTCTTTTTCTTTTGTTTTCAATTGATTTTATGCACTTTCTTGAGCCATAAGTAAGCCAATTGGGTAGAATTTCATATTTCCTTTGATTCAATCAACCATGGATGACTTAATGTAATTTCATGAGATTTTGTGGTATAATTGTCATATATTATGAAAGAATAACAAACTCATGATTTCGAGCATAGCTTTGATGTATTTGGTTGATTGATGATAGGTGAAAAGAGCTTTGAAGAAGGTTGAAGAAAGAAGAAAGGGCAAGGAGCAAGAGAGAACAAAAAGCTTGAGCAAAAGCTTGCCTCAAACTTTAGCTCAAGCTTTTGGAAGAGTGAATGCACATTGGTTGGAGCAAAAAGCTTGCGCCAACGTTTGCCTCAAGCTTTTTGGCAAACGTTGGCGCCACACCAACACCCTGGAGGAGAAAAGCTTGCGCCAACGTTTGCCTCAAGCTTTTTGGCAAACGTTGGCGCCACACATGCACACAAGGAGATCAACGTTTGGCCTAAAGTTTGACCTCAAACTTTAGCCCAAACGTTGGTAGCAGCAAATGGGAACAGTTGATATGAAAAGCTTGAGCCAAAGTTTGCCTCAAACTTTGACTCAAGCTTTTATGATTTACAGCCCGGTTCACAATGGATTTCTCTCCAACTCCAAGAGCAATCAACCAAGGCCTTTATCAACCCAATTCCATCAAGAGCAAAGGCTCAATTCAAGGCTTGAAGACCATTTGAAGAAAGTGTATAAATAGCTTAGGATTTAAGTTTTTCGGGAAGCTTTTCTTTTGGCATTCTTGGAACACTTTTCTTGCTTTGGATCTTGGGTGGAGAATTGAAGAACTTCTGTTTCAATCTCACCTTGAGATCTTGTTTAATTTTCTGCATAATTGAATTTCAATTTCTGTTAACTGCTTCTTCTTCTTCTTCTACTCTTTCTGCAATTTACATTTCTTTATTTCCTTTGCAATTGTCTTGCTGGATCTAGGAAGGCAGTGAGATCTAGACTCAGCTATCTAGTCTCTTGAGTACTGAGATCTACAGTTTTAAAATTCAATTTCCTTATTTCATTGCTACACTAAGCTTTTTCTCAATTCCGTTTTAGATCCGGTTTAAATTCAAGTCATCTTCTACTTTTCTGTTTATTGCATTTTACTTTTCCTTGTTTAATTTCTGCAAATCCAATTCCCAATTCCCTTTATAATTCAAGCCATTAACATTTGTTGCACTCAAAGATTCTGCAATTTACATTTCTTGCGTTATAAGTTTCTGCCATTTAATTTTTTGTTCTTTAAGATTCAGCACATTTACTTTCCTGCTCTTTCCTTTATTGCAATTTCCCCTCTTCCCTTTTACTTTTCATGCCATTTAGTTTCTGCAAATTACAAATCACTCAACCAAATCTTGATTTGCTAGACTAAGTCATCCACTAAACTAAAAATTGCTCAATCCTTCAATCCCTGTGGGATCGACCTCACTCCCGTGAGTTTTATTACTTGATGCGACCCGGTGCACTTGCCGGTTAGTTTCGTGTTGGATCGTTTTCCACACATCATCTATCGCCTCCTCAGTAACCAGAATCTGCTTTCCTCTGAGGTTCACTACATCTAGGGAAGTTTTGAAGTAGTTGCAGTAGAATTCCTTAACCCAAGATTCATTGACCTCTGTCAAGTTTCTCTCCAGGAAGAACCAGCCTCTTTGTTTGATTTGATCAGAGGTGTACTGCTAGAGTTCTTCTGGGATCTTCAAAGTTCTCTCCAGGTATAGGTTCCTGGAGGTTGCAAACACTGGATACTTAAGCTCACAGTATCGGTTTACAAATTTAATCGGATCAGTGGCGGGAAGTAGCTGGTTGGCCTTCTCCTGCGGGGTGAAGTTTTTCTCCCGCCAGGAGGCATCATGCATGAGATCTATGATAGACAAAGATGATTCTCCTCTTTTACGTTTGCCAGTGGCAGCCTTTCCTTTTCCCTTTCTCTGGGAATCTGACATCCTAAAAAACAGAAAACCAGGATAAAAATAGGAAAACGAATAGGCAAATAGTCAAAAGAAACACAAAGTGGCAAAGGAGAATTAGAATGAGGTAAATGAGTTAAGTGAATGTGCATTAAGGATTGTATAGGAGTGAAAAGTTTGAAAGGAAGAATTCACAATCCAAAATGTAATAGAAGGCATGTTAAGTAGGAAAAATTATCAGTATGCCATGGTTAGAAAGTTAAAAGAAAGTGAAAAACCAGAAAAGAGATTTTTAAAAGGTGAGTTTGGTTAGAATTGAAAAAGAGTGTTAGAAAATTAGAATTAGTGAGTTAGTGAAAAATGGGTTAAGGTAAGTGGCATAAGGATAAGTTTTCTAAGTAACAAGCATTCACAATTAGAAGTGATAAGTAACTCAAAACCAAACAAGGAAAACAAGTGGATGATGATTCAGATAGATATAGAAATAACAAAAAATAGAATCAAACATCAAAATTGCAATTTAGAACCAGGAGATCAAAGAAAATAAGAATGCGTGCCTAAGCATTCATGAATTGGTTTGGTGAAATATAAGGAAAGCACAGTTGAAAATGCCAAAACCAAGACATGAAGGGAAATATTTTACAGAAATTTGGGCAGCATTTCGACTAAAATTGGACTGTCCCGGAAAATAAACAGCACAGAATAGTTCATATGAATCGAAAATAAAGCTGCAATTACATATAAAGAGTATGATCATGAAAAGTCAGAGTAAAGAGGAGCATGAAATAAGAAATTACATCATATGAACTAACATCATAGGGGCAGCAGGATTGCGAAAGCAATAAACATGAACGGCGCAATTAAGCAGATCTAAATCCACTAACCACATCCTAGGCTACCTAACAACCTAAAATCCACTACAGCATGCATATCTAACTAGCCTAGACATGAACATAAACAGAAAAATATGAACTAACTACGGATAGATAAAAGGGTGACGTTCTGCGGAACCTGGAAGGCCGTAGAATGAGAGTGGACAGAAAGGTGGCTGGCGGTGGTGGTGACGGCGTTTGGCGCGGTGGCTGACGGTGGTGAGGACGGTGGCGCGACTGTTCGGGGCAGGGGAAAAAAGGGTAATGGGAGATAGGGGGATAGGGGAAGGGGTGGTGGTGCTGGTGGATGGGGGGGCGCGGCTGGGACGGGCGGCGGCGGTGGGTGGTGGTGCACAGAGGATCAGTGGCGGAGAGAGGGGAAAGAGAAAGAAAGAAGGAGAAAGAAGGGGAGGGAGGAAGGGGAGAAAGGTGGCGGCGGCGTCTGGGAGGTCGGCGACGTCTGGGGGTGGCGGTGGTGGTGACTGGGTGGTGGTGGTTGGATTGGAGAAGAGAGAAGGGAGGGGAGGGGGTTCAGGGGGGCGCGATAATAGGGTTTCGCATGACCTGAGGGGGTTATAAATTTGAATCCACGCGGCCGCGCCGCTGGTGCGAAATGGGGAGTGACGCGATCGCGTGGGTCGTGCAATCGCATGGAAGGGATAAAAGGGGGTAGGACGCGATCGTCTGGGGCATGCGATCGCGTCACTGGAATTTGTGCTAAACGCACGAATCCAGCGTCGTTCCAGCACAACGCTCTGTATCCTTTTGGGATTTGTGAAATCCATGCGACGCGATCGCGTCGCTCACACAATCGCGTGGGATTGATTGTGTGCAAGTGACGCGATCGCGTTAGGCACGCGATCGCGTGGGTCATTTTGTGCTAGACGCATGATGGTCGCACGATTCCAGCCCAAGTTTCTGGACGTTGGATCGTTACGCCGATTTCCAGGTCACGCGGCCGCTTGGAGGACGCGGTCGCGTGGGAAGTGTATTTCGCCATTGACGCGATCGCATGGATGATGCGGTCGCGTCGCGCACCCCTTTTTTTTATGCAGAATGCGAAATGCAATATGCAGAATGCAGTGTTTAATGTGAATGCTATGCATGATTCCAAGTTCAATAAAATAAAATAAAATTCAAAAACAAACAAAACTAAATAAAATTAAAATTGCAAAAGGAACGATCATACCATGGTGGGTTGTCTCCCACCTAGCACTTTTAGTTAAATTCCTTAAGTTGGACATTGGAAGAGCTTCCTGCTATGGCGGCTTATGCTTAAATTCATCCAGAAATCTCCACCAATGCTTCGAATGCCAATAGCCTCCGGGGTCCCAAACTAGGCATGTAAAGCTTCTGAGCAGCTTCAAACAGAGTCTCAGGCTCCCGGGGTGACGAATGTCAGAATGGATTCCATGATCCCAAGCCTTGTTTTTAAATCCGCCTCTGTCTTGATCTATATTTTTCCATCCGGGCGGTTTAGAAAGTAGATTCTCACCATAGTGACCAAACGTTTTCCGAGATCCATTCAATTGAGCATGATACCAATCCGTGCACTTCGAGTTAAAGCGTGGAGCATTATTGAACCTTGTACACCAGCTCTAAGCACGAGCCATTTCTCTCTTATTCTTTAAGCCACAGAGAGCTCTAAGCTGGCCATCTGTTTCAAGCAAACCATATTCAAGTGAAAAAGTAAAGTTAAAGGTTAAGGATTGTACCCACTTGAAGCTTGTATTGGGCGGCAATGGCCTTGGGGTAGGTGTTTCTGGTGGTTCTGTAAGTTCTTCTCCCTTGTGCTCTTCTGTGAATTCCTCCACTTCCTTGTAAGGTTCTTCAAATGCATCTGAGTCCTGATCAAAGTCTTCTATGTCTTTCTCATCACTCGAGTCATAGATTGGAGGTTGAGAGAAATCTACCTCTGTATCATCTTCGTATTCATTTGGGGAAGATTCTTCGATCTCAGAGAATTCACTTGCGGATGCAAGTTCATTACTAAGAGAGCTTGACTTGTGACTATCATCATCAAGGAAATTTGTGTCCTGGGTTATTCCGTCTAGTTCTTCATAAACGACTTGCCTCGGGGATTGTGCTCTATCCTCCTTAGCATCAACTGTAACGTCCTTGACGGAGTTCTCTTCAGCTATGGATTCCCATGGAGGTTCAGCGTCTCCTAAATCTTCAACCAACTCTTCTTCTTGCATAATGACAGCTTCTTCTACTTGTTCTAGTACGAATTTATTCTCTGTCTTGTCCACTGGAGTTTCCAGTATTTCCTTCATGTTACGCTCTTCGTTAGATTGTTGACATGGGGCTGTGGTTGGTCCTTGAATGTTCAAACGTCTAGAAGCTAATTGCTTTACTGCTTGCTCCAGTTATTGAATGGTTGTTTGAAGTTTATTTACTGTTTTCTTGAGGCGAACTTCTGATTCTCTGGGTGATGGATTTGGACATGAAACATAGGGAAGTGGTGGTGCTTAGGAGTGATTGGATTGAAACTGGGGTAGGAAAGGATCATACGGTGGCGAATGGTGAAGAGAAGCTTGTGAGTGTGGTGGTTCGAGGTTATGTTGAGAGGATGGTCTATAGGCACGGGGTGGGGCTTGTTGGTAGTTATAAGGTTTTCCACCATATCTTTCAGCTGGGTATGCATTGTAGAATGGTCGTTGTCCATGATATCTTGGAGGGTGTTGTTGCCTGAAGGATTGATTAGATCCTCTTGGCTCCATCCATCCTTGATTGGTCTGACCTTGATGCATATTCCTGCTGTAACTTCTATTTCCTTCAACAAAATTAGACCCAAACTCAAAGCGAGAGGGGTGAGAATTCATGGTAGCAAATAAAAATAAAAAGGAGAAACAAAAATAAATAAACAAGCAAAAGAAAAATATTTACAATAACCAATAATAAGGCACACGTTAGCATTTCCCCGGCAATGGCGCCATTTTGACGTTAGGGATTTTTGCCAGTAAAGAATGTCATAAAAACAGTCGCGTTGTAGATATAGTCTCTAAACCAACAAAAATCCCTTTCGTGCAAACGTTTTGGTTGTCACAAGTAACAAACCCCTTTTAAAATTGATAACCGAGTATTTAAACCTCGGGTCGTCTTCTCAAGGAACTGCAGGGAAGTATGTTCTTATTATTGGTTATGAAGATTGTAGAATTGGGGTTTCAAGAATGAGGAACAAGTAATTTAATGACGAGTAAATTGAATGGCAATTAAAAATAGATAAATAACTGTAAAGCAAACTTTTGGTAAGGTATGAGAAATTAGAGGTCCTATCCTGGCTATCCTTATCAATGATGATAATAATTGAATCTTAATTCCACTTCGTTAGCCTTGACTAATATAAAGGAAGGTCAAGGGATTAATTGGTTTGATCTTCGGATCCTATTTATTTCCTAAGAAAAGATTGGGATTATTGAAGTTCAATTCAATTAACAAGATAACAATTATCAATCGTGTTTGAGTTTGACAACTCCTGAGTTACTGATTTCTTAACCAAAACCAAAAGGGGAAGTAAATCTACTGGAATAAAAATGTCTTCAGAGTAAAAGCAACAATAGCATAAATAAAAGAAATCAATATTAAACTGAAATACCTCAAATAACATTAATAAAAGAGTAATCTGTAACATGAAAGGATTCATAAAGTAACTTGCAAAAGTAAATAAAAGGAATATTGAACCTGATCAAAAGAGATAATCCTGAAAGCGAATAAAAATCCTAAATCTAAATCCTAATCCTAAAGAGAGAGAGAGGAGAGAACCTCTCTCAAAACTAAATCTAAATCATGGAAAGTAAAAATTGGCGAGCTCCCCCTGAATAGATGCATTCTCTCACTTCATAACCTCTAGTCTATGCCTTCTGGACTTGGATTTGGGCCAAAAAGAGCTTCAGAATTTGCCATGAGCGTTTTCTGCAATTTCTGGTGCGTGACCTCTGTCACGCGTCCGCGTGGGTCACGCGGTCGCGTCATCTGGAGTTTTTTCTTGTCACGCGGTCACGTCGGTCACGCGTCCGCGTCGTATGCGTTTTGCTCAAGTTGCGCGGTCGCGTCAGTCATGCGTCCGCGTCGCTGCTTCTTCGCTCTTGGCACGCGATCGCGTCATCCATGCGATCGCGTGGATGCCAGTTTCTCCAAAACTCCGTTTTGCACTTTCCTTCCATTTTTGTATGTTTCCTTTCCATCCTTTAAGTCATTCTTGCCTTAGAGGATCTGAAACTACTCAACACACTAATCACGGCATCGAATGGAAATAAAGGTAATTAAAATAATTAATTTTAAAGCATAGGAAACATGTTTTTCACATACATCACATAATAAGGAAGGAGAAGTAAAACCATGCAATTATTATGAATAAGTGGGTGAAGGATTGAATAAATCACTCAAACTAAGCACAAAATATATCATAAAATATGGGTTTATCAAGTTTGCAATATCTGCAAACCATGGTGTTTCCTGAATGGCAAATAGTTGCTCATCCAGAAAGGTTTCAGAGATCTCAATAGAGGGGAAGGACGCCCCTTCTACTGGTTCTATCCGGGACAGATGATCAGCCACTTGGTTCTCTGTCCCTTTTCTGTCTCTTATTTCTATATCAAACTCTTGCAGAAGCAACACCCATCTTATGAGCCTGGGTTTTGAATCCTGCTTTGTAAGTAGATATTTAAGAGCAGCATGGTCAGTGTACACAATCACTTTTGATCCTACTAAGTATGATCTAAACTTGTCAATGGCATAAACCACTACAAGCAGCTCTTTTTCTGTGGTTGTGTAATTTTTCTGTGCATCATTTAAAACATGGCTAGCATAATAAATGACATGCAGAAGCTTGTTATGCGTCTGTCCCAATACTGCACCAATGGCATGGTCACTAGCATCACACATTAGTTCGAATGGTAATGTCCAGTCTGGTGCAGAAATAACTGGTGCTGTGACCAGCTTAGCTTTTAGAGTTTCAAATGCCTGCAGACACTCTGTGTCAAATACAAATGGCGTGTCAGCAGCTAGCAGATTGCTCAGAGGTTTTGCAATTTTTGAAAAATCCCTTATACACCTCCTATAGAATCCTGCATGCCACAGAAAACTTCTGATTGCCTTAACATTGGCAGGTGGTGGTAATTTTTAATTACCTCTACTTTAGCTTGATCCACCTCTATTCCCTTGTTTGAAATTTTATGCCCAAGGACAATTCCTTCAGTCACCATAAAGTGACATTTTTCCCAGTTTAAAACTAGGTTGGTCTCTTGGCACCTTTTCAGAACAAGTGCTAAATGGTTAAGGCAGGAGCTGAATGAGTCTCCAAATACTGAAAAGTCATCCATGAAGACTTCCAGAAATTTTTCTACCATATCAGAGAAGATAGAGAGCATGCACCTCTGAAAGGTTGCAGGTGCATTGCACAGACCAAAAGGCATCCTTCTGTAGGCAAATACTCCAGAAGGACATGCGAATGCTGTTTTTTCTTGGTCCTGAGGATCTACTGCAATTTGGTTGTAACCTAAATAGTCATCCAAAAAGCAGTAATATTCATGACCTGCTGATGAGCGGATAATTTATACGCTTTTTGGCATTGCTTTTAGTATGTTTTTAGTATATTTTAATTAGTTTTTATTATATTTTTATTAGTTTTTAAATAAAAATCACTCTTCTGGACTTTACTATGAGTTTGTGTGTTTTTCTGTAATTTCAGGTATTTTCTGGCTGAAATTGAGGGACCTGAGCAAAAATCTGATTCAGAGGCTAAAAAAGGACTGCAGATGTTGTTGGATTCTGACCTCCCTTCACTCAAAGAGGATTTTCTGGAGCGACAGAAACCCAATTGGTGCGCTCTCAATTGCGTTAAAAAGTAGACATTCTGGGCTTTCCAGCAATATATAATAGTCCATACTTTGCCTGAGATTTGATGGCCCAAACAGGCGTTCCAAGTCAGCTCAAGAATTCTGGTGTTTAACTCCAAAACTGGCACAAAAGCTGGAGTTAAACGCCCAAACTGGCACAAAAGCTGGCGTTTAACTCCAAGAAAAGTCTCTACACATGGAAGCTTCAATGCTCAGCCTAAGCATACACCAAGTGGTCCCGGAAGAAGATTTCTGCATTAATTACTCATTTCTATAACCCTAGGCTACTAGTTCTCTATAAATAGGACCTTTTGCTATTGTATTTTCATACTTTTGATCTTTGATAAGTCTTAAACACGTTTGGACGCTGGCCATTCAGCCATGCCTAGACCTTGTTCTTATGTATTTTCAACGGTGGAGTTTCTACACACCATAGATTAAGGTGTGGAGCTCTGCTGTTCTTCATGAATTAATACAAGTACTATTGTTTTTCTATTCAACTCAAGTCTATTTCTTCTCCAAGATATTCATTCGTTCTTCAACTTGATGAATGTGATGATCCGTGACACTCATCATCATTCTCACTTATGAACGCGTGACTGACAACCACTTCCGTTCTACATGCAAACAAGCTTGAATGCATATCTCTTTGGTTTCTAATCTAAGATTGGAACCTTCGTGGTATAGGCTAGAATGATTGGCGGCCATTCCTGAGATCTGGAAAGTCTAAACCTTGTCTGTGGTATTCCGAGTAGGATCTGGGAAGGGATGACTGTGACGAGTTTCAAACTCGCGATTGTGGGGCGTGTGATAGACACAAAAGGATCAATGGATCCTATTCCGACATGATCGAGAACCGACAGCTGATTAGCCGATGTTGTGACAGAGCATCAGGACCATTTTCACTGAGAGGACGGGATGTAGCCATTGACAACGGTGATGCCCAACATAAAGCTTGCCATGGAAAGGAGTATGAATGATTGGAAGAAGGCAATAGGAAAGCAGAGGTTCAAGGGGAACAAAGCATCTTCATACACTTATCTGAAATCCACCAATGAATTACATAAGTATGTCTATCTTTATTTTATGTTTATTTTCATCACTTTAAACTCCATAACCATTTGAATCTGCCTGACTGAGATTTACAAGATGACCATAGCTTGCTTCAAGCCGACAATCTCCGTGGGATCGACCCTTACTCACGTAAGGTTTATTACTTGGACGACCCAGTGCACTTGCTGGTTAGTTGTGCGGAATTGTGACAAAGTGTGATTCATGTTTAAGAGCTCCAAGTCCTTTGGCGCCATTATTGATGATCACAATTTCGTGCACCAAGTTTTTGGCGCCGTTGCCGGGGAATGTTCGAGTTTGGACAACTGACGGTTCATCTTGTTGCTTAGATTAGGTATCTTTTCTTCAGAATTTTTAAGAATGAATTCTAGAGTTTCAAGGTGATGCTCTTATCATCACAAAAGCTGATTGTTTCTCATCAATTTAGCTACTGAATGTAATGTCTTGCTAAAGCTTGGCCAAACATGTCTAATCTTTTTAGACTGAAGCTTTAGACTAACATTGCATGATTCCTGGAATTCTTATTAAAAGTTTTGAATCCCTTTATTTTCTTTTCCACATAAGTTTCGAAAATCACAAAAAAATTTATAAAACCATAAAAATAAAAAAATATTTTATGTTTTTTTGTTTGAGTCTAGTATCAATTTTTAAGTTTGGTGTCAATTGCATGTTTTTATTCTTCCTGCATTTTTCGAATATATACATTATGTTCTTCATTGATCTTCAAGTTGTTCTTGATGATTTCAGTGCTCTGATCTTTAAATTCTCCTGTTTTGTGTCTTTTGTTGTTTTTCATATGCATTTTCAAATTGTTATCGTCCTTAGTATACAAAATTTCTAAGTTTGGTATCTTGCATGCATTGTTCATTTGATCTTAGTTGCAATTTTTATTGTTTCTCATCATTAAAAATTCAAAAATATTTTCAAAATTGTGTCTTTTCAAGTCAATAATACAGAGAATTGAAGATTCAGAACATTCAGTAGAGGAATCAAACAGAAAAAGCTGGGCGTTCAAAACGCCCAGTGAAGAAGAAAAACTGGTGTTTAAACGCCAGCCATGGTACCTGGCTGGGCGTTTAACGCCCAAAAAGGTAGCATTTTGGGCGTTAAATGCCAGAATGGATGCCATTCTGGGCGGTTAACGCCAAGATGACACTAGAGGGAAGATTTTGTTTTGAATTCACATTTTTTTCAAGTTTTCATAATTTTTCAAAATCAAATCTTTTTCAAATCATATATTTTCAATCATATCTCTTTCAAAATCAATTTCTTTCCATTTTATATTTATTTTTACTATTTTCAAAAATCCTTGCTTCAATTCAAGATTTACTTCAAAATTTTCAAGTTGTTACTTGCATATTAAGAAAGGATCAAACTTTAAATTTTAGAATCATATCTTTTAATTTCTTGTTAGTCAAGTAATCAACTTTAATTTTAAAAACTTTCTTTTTCTAAATTGATTTTCAATCATATCTTTTCAATCATATCTTTTCAATCATATCTTTTCAATCACATCTTTTTCAAAATTAATTTTCAATCATATCTTTTTAATTTCTAATTTCAAAATCTTTTTTTCAAAAACCACTTTATTTCTTTCCCAATCTAAATTTTTGAAAATCTCAATCAAATTTTCAAATTTCTTTTAATTATTTCAAAATCTTTTAATTTATTTTCGAAAATTCTTCCCCTCTTCTCACATCCTTCTATTTAAAGGACTAACACTCCTCCTCAAGGTACAATTCGAACTCCCTCCTTCTTTATATATTTGAATTCTTTTCCATCTACCTCTTCCTTCTATTCTTCTTTTTCTCTGACACTTCAAGGAATCTCTATACTGTGACATAGAGGATTCCCTACTTTCTTGTTCTCTTCTCTTTCATATGAGCAGAAGCAAAGATAAAGGCATACTTGTTCAAGATGATCCTGAACCTGAAAGGACCTTGAAGAGAAAGCTAAGAGAAGTTAAAGAACATCTCACTTTAGAGGGCCTAACAGAGCTTTTCAAAGAAGAAGAAACTATGGCAACCGAAAACAACAACAATGCCAACAATGCAAGGAAGGTGCTTAGTGACTTTACTGCACCTACTCCTGTTTTCTATGGGAGAAGCATCTCTATCCCTGCCATTGGAGCAAACAACTTTGAGCTTAAGCCTCAATTAGTTTCTCTAATGCAACAGAATTGCAAGTTTCATGGACTTCTATTGGAAGATCCTCATGAGTTCTTAGCTGAGTTCTTGCAAATCTGTGACACTGTCAAGACCAATGGGGTTGACCCTGAAGTCTACAGACTTATGCTCTTTCCTTTTGCTGTAAGAGACAGAGCTAGAACATGGTTGGATTCACAACCTAAGGAAAGCCTGAACTCTTGGGAAAAGCTAGTCAATGCCTTCTTGGCAAAGTTCTTCCACCCCAAAAATTAAGCTTAGAATGGAAGTCCAAACCTTTAGACAGAAGGATGGTGAGTCCCTCTATGAAGCTTGGGAGAGATACAAGCAATTGATCAGAAAGTGCCTTTCTGAGATGCTTTCAGAATGGAGCATCATACGAATCTTCTATGATGGTCTGTCTGAACTATCCAAGATGTCATTGGATAGCTCTGCTGGAGGATCTCTTCATCTAAAGAAGACGTCTGCAGAAGCTCAAGAACTCATTGAAATTGTTGCAAATAACCAATTCATGTACACCTCTGAAAGGAATCCTGTGAATAATGGGTCAACTCAGAAGAAACGAGTTCTTGAGATTGATACTCTGAATGCCATATTGGCTCAGAATAAAATATTAACCCAACAAGTCAATATGATTTCTCAGAGTATATCTGAAATGCAAGCAGCAACAGGCAGTACTAAGGAAGCTTCCTCTGAAGAAGAAGCTTATGATCCTGAGAACCCAGCAATGGAAGAGGTGAATTACATGGGAGAACCCTATGGAAACACCTATAATCCTTCATAGAGAAATCATCCAAATCTCTTATGGAAGGATCAATAGAGACCTCAACAAGGTTTCAACAACGACAATGGTGGAAGAAACAGGTTTAGCAATGGCAAGCCTTTTCCATCATCTTCTCAGCAACAAACAGAGAATTCTAAGCAGAACCCCTCTGACTTAACAACCATTGTCTCTGATCTAATCAAAACCACTCAAAGTTTCATGACTGAAACAAGGTCCTCCATTAGAAATTTGGAGGCACAATTAGGTCAGCTGAGTAAGAAAATTACTGAACTCCCTCCTAGCACTCTCCCTAGGAATACAGAAGAGAATCCAAAAAGAGAGTGCAAGGCCATAACCACATCTCACATGGCCGAACATGGAGAGGAAGAAGAGGCAGTGATTCCCACTGAGGAAGACCTCAATGGACGCCCACTGACCTCCATGGAGTTCCTTAATGAGGAACCATAGGAATCTGAGGCTCACACTGAGACCATAGAGATTCCATTAAATTTATTTTTGCCATTGACGTTATGATTTTTGCCAGTAAAGAATGTCATAAAAATAGTCGCGTTGTAGATATAGTCTCTAAACCGACAAAAATTCCTTCGTACAAATGTTTTGGGTGTCACAAGTAACAAACCCCTTTAAAAATTGTTAACCGAGTATTCAAACCTCGGGTCATCTTCTCAAGGAAATGCGAGGAGGTATGTTCTTATTATTGGCTATAAAGGTTGTAATCGGGGTTTAGAAGATGAGAAGCAAGTAATTTAAATGACAAGTAAAGTAAATGACAGTTAAAATGAATAAATACTATAAAGCAGACTTTTGGCAAGGTAAGAGAAGTTGGAGGTCCAACGTAGTTATCTCTCTCAACTATAATGAAAGTTGAATCTAAACTCCACTTGGTCAACCTTTACTAGGGCAAAGGAAAGTCATGGGACTAATTAAATTGACCTTTGAATCCTATTTATTTCCTAAGAAAAGGTTGGGATTACTTAAGTTCAGCTCAATTAGCAAGATAACGATTATCAATTATGTTGAGTTTAATAATTGTTGAGTTACTGAATTCTTAACCAAGACCAAAAGGGGAAAAAGTAAAATTGCTGGAATAATAAAAATGTCCTTAGATAGGAAGCAATGGTTACTTAAATCAAAGAGAACAATCGTAAACTGAAAATACCTCAATTATCATTAATTCAAATAACAGTATGTAACATGGAAGAATTCATAGATTCAATTATAAAGGTAAATAGCCAACTCAAATACTGAAATAAATAAATAAAGTGAAAGGGAAGTTCAAAACAAAGAAATATAAAACCTGGATTGAGAGTCACTCTTAAAGCGAGAAGAAATCCTAAATCCTAAGAGAGAGAGGAGAAGATCTCCCTCTCAACTAAATCTAAATCATTGAAAAATAAAATATGCGAGCTCTCTCTTGAATGGGTGCATTCCCACACTTTATAACCTCTGGTCTATGCTATCTGTACTTGGATCTGGGCCAAAAAGGGCTTCAGAAATCGCTGGGGGCGTATTCTGTAAATTCTGATATGTGGCCTCTGTCACGCGTCCGCGTGGGTCACGCGGTCGCGTCATTCGGAGCTTTTCCTTGCCACACAGTCGCGTCAGCCACGCGTCCGCGTCGTATGCGTTCTGCTTATGTCGCGCGGTCGCGTCAGTCATGTGGCCGCGTCACTGCATCTTCGCTTCTGGCACGCGATCGCGTCGTCCATGCGATCGCGTGAATACCAGTTTCCTTCAAAGCTCCGTTTTGCTTTCTCCTTCCATTTTTGTATGTTTCCTTTTCCATCCTTTAAGTCATTCTGCCTTAGAAAATCTGAAACTACTCAACACACTAATCACGGCATCGAATGGAAATAAAGGTAATTAAAATAATTAATTTTTAAAGCTTAGAAAAACATGTTTTTCATAATATGACATAATAAGGAAGGGAAAGTAAAACCATGCAGTTAATATGAATAAGTAGGTGGAGAATTGAATAAATCACTCAAATTAATCACAAAAGAACTCATGAAATATGGGTTTATCAACCTCCCCACACTTAAACACTAGCATGTCCTCATGCTAAACCCAAGGTAAATAATTAAGGTTAAAGTGATGGAATGTCATGCAATGCAACCTAATTTAAATGCAACTACCTAAATGAATGATGCATCATGCAACTCTAAATTATTCACTCATATATAAAGCTTACATGTAGTCAAGTTAGTTCATATTCTCAAGGAGTCATGTATATGTATAGCCAACCCTTAAATAATGAAGCATTTCAGCAAATGAGATGGGAAAGAAAACATTGTACAAACTTGCAAAACAATTAGTAAATTAAGTACAGATATATGTTGATGAGTTATTGAACCCTCACTGGATTTTGTGTTTACCCTCTAGTCACTCAGTGTTTACTGGGTTTATTCACTCTACTTTTCTTTTTATTCTTACTTTCTATAGCTTTGTTTTTCATCTAACCAATCAACAATTATAAAATATAGTCATACCAAAAAGTCATGAGGTCTTTAATTGAGGTTGTAATGGGGTCAAGGTAAAGGTAAGGATTTATGTATAGGGTCAAGTGAGCTAATAAGTGAATCCTTAATTAGACTAAGATCTCACCTTAACATACATATTTAGTAAAACAAAATTTCCTTACCTATTTTCCCATATTATCCCACTTATTGTTACATGCTCATGTTTCACTTTTTATTTTTTTTATTCCATATGCATTACTTTTATTTTGCATTGGGGAATTTCTTTTGTATCCCCTTTTATTAAATGCTGAAATTTTTTTTTTCAAGGTACATGGCAATTAAATCACTTTGATTTTCTCATAAGCATGCTTCCCAAATTTATTTTATTTCTTTTAACTTCTCTACCCTTTTTGTTTCTATCATCCATGTTCCTAATAGGTTTCCCATGTTCTAATCTATTCATAATTTTCTATCTTAAGCTAACCAAGGATTCAACTTGGGATTTTATTTTGTTTTTCTGCTTAAGGCTAGTAGTGTGGCTAAATAGAATAAAAGGGATTTTAAAGGCTCAAGGGGGCTGACAAGGGTGATGTGAAAGGTAGGTTATTCTGGGGTAAGTGAGCTAAAATCAAATGATGGCCTCAATCATTCTTTTGGTATGTAACTATTTTATATTCTATAATTGGACATATAGATTAAAGCAAAGTAAAGAACATCAAAATAAAAAGAAGCGAAACACACAGGAATGAAGTTATGGTTTGAATGCAACCATACAATTAAGCTCAAGACTCACAGGCTGTGTGTTCTCTAACTCAAGCATCATATATCATTCATATATGTTATGCAGGTTTAGTTAAAAATTCCCATTATTCTCATAAAAAAATTATTTAGGGTAGCTTTTAAAGTTTTAATGTTCCTCCTTGATGAAATGTTGTCAGCTTAACTACATCATGTAATGCTATATACAAGGTTTATGGATTTAAATCTGATATGTTCAATTTCCTAGCTTACTTCCTTTTTATATTTTTCAATTTAAACTATACTATCTTATGCTAAAAAGGGTAAACTATACTAATTAATCCACTAATAAATCGGAATTGCAAACTAAACTAAATAACTAAAAATATGAACTAAAGATGCAATATGCAAAAATAGAGTAAAAATACATAAAAGCAATGTATAAGTACTCAGAAAATAACAATAAAAAGAAAAATACAGAAAAATATTCAAAATAAAAGAAAAAGTATATAGTGGTTCACCAAAATAAATGCCAGAGATGGCGACCTCCCCACACTTAAAATGAAGCATCGTCCCTGATGCTCAATCAAGCCGGGTGTGAAGGGGTGTCATCACTGGTAGGGATGGCAGCTAGAGGCTCTGTGGTGGTGGTGGGCTGAGGGTCTGGCTGCTGTAGAGGTGGGGCTGACTGGATCCGGATCTCCGGATCCGCAGCCTCTATCTAGGGCATAACCTCCTAATGCGGGGCAGCCTGCTTTGTGGCTGCCTGCTGATGGGTCTCCTCCTGGAAATGAGTCTCCTCCTCGTGCCCATCTTCCTCCTCCTCTGATGGCTCAGATGGTGTGTCGGGCTCAGAGGGGATGTCGCCGGATCGTATCACCAGCTTCAGGTGCTCATAGCGTCGCTTGTTGCGACGCTCCAATCTCTCATACCGGCACCGGTTACGGTGCTCCATCTGATCAAGCTGTCGGAATAGGCGGTGCACGAGGCGGTATACGGCCTCAGAGGCAGGTGAAGGTACAGTGGTAGCAGCAGGAGCAGCAGTGGCAGCTGTGGATGAAGAGGGTCCAGCAGACGGTGGGGCTGGCTCATCAGTAGCAGTGAAGGGTGGTGGTCTGTAGCCCAAAGCTAAGAAGTTCCTACTGTGAGGAATGATCTTCTTGCAATCCGCCACTGGTGGTCTCTCATCAGCATCCTCCCATGGCATGTCAGCTCGACGGCCTAGCTGTGTAACCAGATACGGAAAACAGAGGGTGCCTCGGATGTGGACCCTGGCCATAAAATGCCAGATAAAGCATGGCAGATAAAGGTCCTTCCCCTCCATCACACACCAAAGGAGGGTGATCATAGCAGCCGGGATCTCTGTCTCGTGAGTACTCGGCATCACATAATTACTCAAGATCTGATGCCATAACCGAGCCTCATCATTTAAGTACGCTTTCTTGATCCCTCGAGGCATGGTGGTGTCCTGACCCATCTCCCAAGGAACTGTCGGGTTGAGAGCTATCCGTGCCTTCACAGCATCCCAATCAAACTGCATCTGACGCATGTCCTCCTCAGCCTTTGAATAACCATCAGGCTGATCGGACTTGGCTGGGAGCTGGAGAATGTCCTCTAAGGCCTTCTCAGTGACCAGAATTTATTTTTCTCTCAGGTTCACTGCATCTAGGGTGGTGAGGTAGTAGTTGCAGTAGAATTCCCGGACCCAAGATGCGTTGACCTCTGTCAGTGTTCTCTCCAGAAAGAACCAGCCCCTTTGCTTGATTTGCTCAGTGGTGTACTGCTCGAGTGCTTCTGGAATCTTCAAAGTTCGCTCCAGGTATAGATTTCTGGAGTTTGCAAAAGCCAGGTACTTCAGCTCACAGTACCGGTTTGCAAATTTTATAGGATCATTTGCAGGGAGCAGCTGGTCAGCTTTTTCCTGCTGTGTGAAGTTCTTCTCCCGCCATGAGGAATCGTGCATGAGGGCAATGATGGACTGGGAGGAATTTCTGATGCACGGAAAACTTGTCTCGCAACAAATCTCCCTTCGGCAAGTGTACCGAATTTGTCATCAAGTAAAAACTCACAATAGAGTGAGGTCGAATCCCACAGGGATTGATTGATCAAGCAACTTTAATTAGAAGAATGTTCTAGTTGAGCGAATCCAGAATTTGGGTTGAGAGTTGCAGAAAATAAAATGGCGGGAATGTAAATAACAGAAAAGTAAATGCTAGAATTAAAGGACTGGAAGTAAATGACTAAAAATAAATTGCAGAATTGTAAATGGGAATGGGGGATTTGCTCATAAAAGTAAATGGCAGAAATTAAAGAGAATGGGTAAGATCAGAGATGGAGAGTTCATTGGGCTTAGGAGATGTTGCAATTCTCCGGATCAAGTTCATTTTCATCTCTTCCTCAATCAATGCACTCATTGATCTCCTTGGCAATCTTAAGTGATTGAATTACAATTTCTTGCAATTCAATCTCTCAAATCTTGATCAATAGCCAATTCCTTGGTCAATTGCTCATGAGAAGAGATAAAGTATGGTCACTGATTATACCACATGCATTTCCCAAATCAAGTATTGAGAGGGTTATAGTCACATACCCATCCAAACCCAATTTGGTCCAGCATGAGAAAGCATTTCTAGCTTGATCTCTTCATTCCTCTTTCAAGGTTCAAAAGAGATCCAAGTTTGAATAGCTTCTTTTCCAAGATAACTACTCAATTAGATGAAGATCGAAAGCTTTCAAGTAAAATCAAGAGAAAAGATAGAAGAAGAATAATGAAAATTAGTATTGATCCATCAAATTACAACAGAGCTCCCTAACCCAATGAAAGGGGTTTAGTTGTTCATAGCTCTAGAAAATGAAAACAAAGATGGAGAATACATCATAGAACTAGAAATTGCAGAGAAAGTAAAATACAGAGAATAATTATCTTTCTCCAACTTCCAGAACTCCTTAACAATTCAAAGCTACTCCTATATATACTACTTCTCTCAGCTTCTAGTTGGCGCTTCAAGTCTTGGGCCTTTGGATCTTGAGTTTGAAGCAGTTCTCTTCTTCATTTGGGCTTGGCTTTACTTGCAGAGAGAAAATGTGAAGTGGGCAAAGACTTTAGCTCAGGACGTTAGGGGTGTTAACGTTTAGTGAAAATATGAGTTCGAGAACGTTAGTGACGATCAACTTTCTCACTAACGTTAATAAGTAAAAGCCACGTTAACCTCAACGTTAGTGGCATAAACATTGCCACTAACGTTGCCTCTAAGTCCTTCGCACACGTTATTGAGACTTAACATTTCCAATAACTTTGAAAACCCCCTTTGTTCCCACGTTAGAGCCCACGTTAAATTAGTTAACGTGGGCTTGCCATCCTTCGAGAACGTTAGTGACACTCAACATTGTCACTAACGTTCCAAGGTGCCCCTATGCCTCACGTTAGAGTCCACGTTAACTAGGTTAACGTGGCTTCTAACGTGGCCATGCTTAGCCATCCCCAACGTTAGTGACAATGTTGAGTGTCACTAACGTTGGCCATTCTTTCACTCATTAACGTTAGCTTCCACGTTAACTAAGTTAACGTGAAAGTTAACGTGGCTCCTTGGGGGGTTGTTTGGTTGCTTCCAACGTTAGTGACAATGTTGGGTGTCACTAACGTTGTCGACCACTCTTGCTTCTTACGTTAGCTCCCACGTTAACCAAGTTAACGTGGGAGTTAACGTGGTATATTTCTCCTTAGGCCAACGTTAGTGACAATGTTGAATGTCACTAACGTTGGCGTTTCTTCCCCTCTTTAGCGTTAGAGGCCACGTTAACTAAGTTAACGTGGACTCTAACGTGGCCACTTATGAGCATTTGCCAACATTAGTGACAATGTTAAGTGTCACTAACGTTGGCTCAACTTCCCTTCTCCACGTTAGAGTTCACGTTAACTTAGTTAACGTGACTCTTAACGTGGTCAATGATGGCTTCGAGAGCATTATTGGCAATCACTTTTCTCATTAACTTTGCAAGTTACCTCCCATTCCTTGCTTCCTTTGGTCCTGAAATCAAGCAATAAAGTGCATAAAAGTTCTAGTCCAAGTCATGGGTAATGCAACATACAATTTGTCACTAAACTCATGCAAAATCCTCATGAAATAATGTAAAATTTACAATGTATGCTTGAATCAAGGTGTAAGTGAATATCTACCCAAAACTAGCTTATTTCCTAAGGAAATGCATGAAACTAACCTAAAAACAGTAAAGAAAGGGTCAGTGAAACTGGCCAAGATGCCCTGGCATCACAACACCAAACTTAAAGCTTGCTTGTCCTTAAGCAAGTACTGAAACAACAGAATGATGAATGGAATGCCAAGAGCAATGAGTCATTCTTGTGGAAGTCATATCACTGATTTTATGGTGGTTTCTTGCATAGCAACTTAGGTTCATTCCTGGCTTTCAGACCTTTATCATGTCTTAAAACACTCACTTTGCTTACATCCCATGAGACTTTTATTCATTGATCCTTTTATTGTCCTTTCAGAGCTTATTGGTGTTCTTAGGCTAAGTGCTCTGTAAGGGGGCAACTTTTTAAGATAAGCTTTCAGCCAACACTCCCGAACCAGTTGGTTCAAGGTGCTAGGTGTTGAAGCACCCCTAAGGTCTTACTCCCTCAAGTCTCTCCCAGATACATACACACCACATGCATATAGTTCATTTATTTTCCTTCTTGAGACCTTGGTGTCCAGCACCTCTATGAGTTCATGAACCTTGATTTCTCCTCCCTTCATTATACAGTGCACTATTGTGGCTCTCTTGACATTCACCTCCGAGTTGTTTGCAGCTGGGAGAATAGACCTTCTCACTAACTCAAACCACCCCTTGGCTTCAGGAGTGAGATCTATTCTCTTGATGAACTTTGGTTTATTTCCCGCACCCCTTTCCCAGTCAGCTCCTGGTACACAAATATCTTGCAGAATGTGGTCATAATTGGGGTTGTCCAATCTTGAGTGATAGCTTTCTTCTTCAAACTGTATAGACCGTAGCTTCAATGCCCTCATGACACTCATGGGACCAAAGTCCACCATCTTTCCTCTCACAAAGCTTGTGTACGACTCATCCTTCTTATCATATCGAACCGCATTTGCATAAAATTCTCTTATGAGGTTTGCATTCACCTTAATGACCGGGTCAGTGAGGAGCTCCCATCTTCTCCTTTCTATCTTCTCTGTGATTTCGGGGCACTCAGTCTTTTTAACTTGAAATCCCAGCTCATAAATGATTTCCTTATCAACCATCCACCCGTATTGTAATGCATGATGCAAGCTTCTAAATCTCTTTTCATCATATGGGTGTTCTTCCATGGGTTCCTTTCCCTTCCTTCTTTTAGAACCCGAAGATGCCATGAATGATAGTTAATATGTGAAGGTGGCAAAGTTGTGGAGATTTTTGGTTGTTTAAGGTTTTATTGCGATGAAGAGAGTGAGGTGGGAAAAAGGTTTTTAATGGGGTAGGGAGTGTCTTGTACCGAAATGGAGAGTGGTGAAGATTGGTTAATGAGAATGAAGGTGGGTACGGAACAAGGGTCATTTATATAGAGAAGTTGTGAGAGAATGGAGGGTGTGGATTGATTGAGTGGTTGCTTGATGGACGGTTGGGGTGATGCATGGATAAAATACAAGGATCATCACTTTATGAATGAGATTACTCGGTCTTTTAGGGGTTCCATTTTTCCAATGCTGCATGGCAACATTTTCCAATGTATTGCCTTTTTAGAACAAGTGTGTAGCCCTTCCTTTTGTGGTGTCCGATCCTTCTTTGTTTAGTTGTCCAATCCATCCCTTTTTATGCTTCTTTTCTTTTCCTATAAAGATTTAAAATACGGAAGTTAATATCATAAAAATCAAACTCTACGGCTAGAATAATAAAGAGAAGAAAAATAGTTTGTTTATTTATGAATTTCAACTAACTAACTACTTGTGTATCCTTATGCATTTTGGTGGCACCATGGGGTGACACCAAACCTAGTTTGAAGCAATGTGATGAAAAGTTTTGTTCAAAGCTCCCAAGACTAGCATGCTTCTTGGTTTGCTTTGAACACCAAACTTGTTCTTCACTATATACTTGCATGATAAAGATTTCACCAAGTGTTTGTCAAGTTTGGGTTGAAATTCATAAACATTGATTTATTCATTATTTTAAAAACATATAAAACATGGGTTGCCTCCCATGAAGCGCTTCTTTAGCGTCACTAGCTTGACGTTTTTCCCTCATCAGGGTGGTTGGTAGTGTTTAAAGTCCTCCCCTCTTGCTGTGGACTTATATCCATTGGTTGGATCAATGAGCTCCACATGCTCCAGAGAAAGAACTCTGTTGATAGTGAAGACCTTAGGTAACTGAAATGGTACAGTAGGGAGATTAGGGGGAATATCTGAGAAGTAAGCTGAGACAACTCTATCCCCTGGAGAGAAGTCTTCCGTAGGGATCTTCTTGTTCCTCCACCTCCTTGGTACCTTCTTCTTTGTTTCTTTTGAAGTTGCCTTCCCCTTGGTGACCTCTTTTTCTAAAGGAGTTGTGATGCTGTCTTCACCTGCCTCTAGAGGTTTAGGTTCCTCCAACTTTTCTTTGAGCTTTGACAATTGCTGTTTTCTTTGTTTATCTATTAAGGGGGTATCAGAATGAACTGGCTGTGCTTCAGTGCTTGTTTCCTCCTTCAGTGTCTCAGTATCATTTGTGCTTAGTTCCTTGTCCTCTTGATTTGTTTCTTGTGAGAGTTTGAAAACATTGAAGCTGAGTCGTTCATCATGGATTCTCAATATTAGCTCCCCTTTCTCTACATCGATAAGTGCTCTGGCCGTAGCTAGGAATGGTCTTCCCAATATGATTGGGTGAGTGTGACTCTCTTCCATGTCTAGAATGACAAAGTCTGTTGGTAGAAAGTATTTCCCAACCTTTAGCAACACATTTTCCACCACTCCTATTGCTTGCTTTTGAGTTTTGTCAGCCAGTCTGATGATTACATCTGTGGGCATTATCTCATTGATCTGCAGCCTCTTCACCAGGGATAAGGACATTAAGTTAATACTGGCCCCCAAATCACATAGTGCTCTATCGAACATAGTTTCACCTATGGCACAAGGGATGTGAAAACTCCCTAGGTCTCTTCTTTTTGTAGGCAACTCAGGTTGAATAAGGGCACTACATTCCTTGTTCGTCACTATAGTCTGGCCTCCTTTGAGTGAGCTTTTCGTGGGAAGAAGTTCCTTCATATACTTGATGAATGCTGGTATTTGTTGAATTACCTTGATGAATGGTATGTTCACATGCAGAGATGCAAACAAGTCTAGGAACCTTGAGTATATTCTTTTTCCCACAGCACCATCGAGCAGTTGAGGGAAGGGTGCATAGAGCTTCAGCAGCTCTTGTTGTGAGATTTCTAGTTCTTGGTGATCTTTATCCTCCTCCTTTGTTGAGTGGTCTTCAGGTTGTTCGAAAAGTTTGCCTTGCTTGTCTTCAGTCTCTTGATCACTTGTAGTGAGCATTTTGCAATCTTCCCATCTTACTTTCTTTGCTTCTCCTTTGGGGTTATTCTCCGTGTCACTTGGGAAGCTATCAGTAGGTTTGGGAATCTTCTCAGCTAAATATCCCACCTGGAATTCCATCTTCCTGATGGTCTCTCCCTGGTTCTTAATATTGGCTCGCACCTCCTCTTTGAACACCTTATTTTCTTGAATCTCTTGGCATATTCCTTCAAGTAAGGCTTCAATCTTAGAGAGCTTGTCATCAATTGATGAGTGATTCGGAGCAGATGTGCTGTTTTGGTTTTGATAAGCGTGTGGAGAAGTGTTGTTGTGGGGGTATTGAGATGTCCTCTGTGTGAATTGCTGGTGAGCTGCATTGTTGTTGGAGTTGTAACGTCTCTGGTCTTGGTTTTGATCTTGCTCACTTCCCCACCCAAAGTTTGGGTGGTTTCTCCATCCGGGGTTGTAGGTCTTGGAGTATGGATCATAGTTTTTCCTTGGTGAATTCCCAATGTAGTTGGTTTGCTCCTGACTCCCCTCTGCTTCTTCATTCACTCCTTCTTGGGTTGTTGATGAAGTTGAGATTGCTGCTACTTGGTTCATCTCCATCTTCTTGGTGAGGTCAGCCAGCTGCTGGGTAATGAGCTTGTTTTGGGCCAACAGAGCATCTACATTGTTTAGCTCCATTACTCCTCTTGTGTTCCCTCTTTCGGAAGCATAGAAGTAGTCGTTCTCTGCTACTGTTTCAATAACATCTACGGCTTCCTCAATAGTCTTCTTCTTGTTCAAAGATCCTCCGGATGAATGGTCTACGGCCTTCTTTGACTCATAAGAGAGCCCTTCATAGAAAATGTGCAGCTGCACCCATTCGTTGAACATGTCAGGTGGACACCTCCTTGTTAAGTCCTTGAACCTCTCCCATGCTTCATATAGAGTCTCACCATCTTGTTGCCTGAAAGTTTGGACCTCAGCTCTCAGCCTATTGATTCGTTGAGGAGGGTAAAATCTTGCTAAGATTTTGTTCACCACATCTTCCCAAGTTGTCAAGCTTTCCCTTGGGAAAGATTCCAGCCACTTGGCTGCTTTGTCCCTAAGTGAGAATGGAAACAAGAGCAGTCTATAGGTGTCAGGATGAACACCATTAGACTTCACTGTGTCACATATCCTCAGGAAGGTGGTTAGATGTTGATTGGGGTCTTCTTGAACACCTCCTCCAAATGAACAGTTGTTCTGAACAAGGGTGATGAGCTGTGGTTTAAGTTCAAAGTTGTTGGCATGGATTCTTGGCTTTTGGATGCTACTTCCACAATTGCCTGGGTTTGGATTGATGTAAGAGCCCAAAACTCTTCTATCCTCCCCAGCATGATTTGCTCTACCTCCTCCCCCATGGTTGTGATCCTCTTCTTCATGATGGTTTTCCATGTTGTCTTCCATGTTTGGTTCAAAGAATTCCTCTTCTTCCTCAGCACCAACCACTTTCTTTCATCTTGCCTGCCTCCTTAATCTAAGGAAGGTCCTCTCAGGTTCAGAATCGAAGGAAGTTGAAGCCCCGCTTCTTCTCCCTGTCATACAACCATCAAGTGCAAGCAAGAAAAGATAGGTGCAGAAAGTATTTGTGTCAGAATTACTGTTAGTTGTGGGTGATGCAATATATCAAACAGTTAGTGGGTTAGCAAACAGAATTGAAAATAACAAAGAAAAACAAAAGAGTCGAGGGGGAAGGGAAGAAGTTTAACTAAAACAAAAAGTAAATCACTCAAACAGAAAATGAAATTCACAAAATAAAAATGCTCAATCTAGTGATCTTCCAATTTAATCATTGTTGATGCACAATCAATCCCCGACAACGGCGCCATAAACTTGATGCACGAAAAACTTGTCTCGCAACAAATATCCCTTCGGCAAGTGTACCGAATTTGTTGTCAAGTAAAAACTGACAATAGAGCGAGGTCGAATCCCACAGGGATTGATTGATCAAGCAACTTTAATTAGAAGAATGTTCTAGTTCAGCGAATCCAGAATTTGGGTTGAGAGTTGCAGAAAATAAAATGGCGGGAATGTAAATAACAGAAAAGTAAATGCTAGAATTAAAGGACTGGAAGTAAATGACTGAAAATAAATTGCAGAATTGTAAATGGGAATGGGGGATTTGCTCATAAAAGTAAATGGCAGAAATTAAAGAGAATGGGTAAGATCAGAGATGGGGAGTTCATTGGGCTTAGGAGATGTTGCAATTCTCTAGATCAAGTTCATTTTCATCTCTTCCTCAATCAATGCACTCATTGATCTCCTTAGCAATCTTAAGTGATTGAATTACAATTTCTTGCAATTCAATCTCTCAAATCTTGATCAATAGCCAATTCCTTGGTCAATTGCTCATGAGAAGAGATGAAGTATAGTCACTGATTATACTACATGCATTTCCCAAATCAAGTATTGAGAGAGTTATAGTCACATACCCATCCAAACCTAATTTGGTCCAGCATGAGAAAGCATTTCTAGCTTGATCTCTTCATTCCTCTTTCAAGGTTCAAAAGAGATCCAAGTTTGAATAGCTTCTTTTCCAAGATAACTACTCAATCGGATGAAGATCGAAAGCTTTCAAGTAAAATCAAGAGAAAAGGTAGAAGAAGAATAATGAAAATTAGTATTGATCCATCAAATTACAACAGAGCTCCCTAACCCAATAAAAGGGGTTTAGTTGTTCATAGCTCTAGAAAATGAAAACAAAGATGGAGAATACATCATAGAACTAGAAATTGCAGAGAAAGTAAAATACAGAGAGTAATTCTCTTTTTCCAACTTCCAGAACTCCTTAACAATTCAAAGCTACTCCTATATATACTACTTCTCTCAGCTTCTAGTTGGCTCTTCAAGTCTTGGGCCTTTGGATCTTGAGTTTGAAGCAGTTCCCTTCTTCATTTGGGCTTGGCTTTACTTGCAGAGAGAAAATGTGAAGTGGGCAGAGACTTTAGCTCAGGACGTTAGGGGTGTTAACGTTTAGTGAAAATATGAGTTCGAGAACGTTAGTGACGATCAACTTTCTCACTAACGTTACTAAGTAAAAGCCACGTTAACTTCAATGTTAGTGGCATAAACGTTGCCACTAACATTGCCTCTAAGTCCTTCGCACACGTTATTGAGACTTAACATTTCCAATAACTTTGAAAAGCCCCCTTTGTTCCCACGTTAGAGCCCACGTTAACTTAGTTAACGTGGCTCTTTAACGTGGGCTTGCCATCCTTCGAGAACGTTAGTGACACTCAACATTGTCACTAACGTTCCAAGGTGCCCCTATGCCTCACGTTAGAGTCCACATTAACTAGGTTAACGTGGCTTCTAACATGGCCATGCTTAGCCATCCCCAACATTAGTGACAATGTTGAGTGTCACTAACGTTGGCCATTCTTTCACTCATTAACGTTAGCTTCCACGTTAACTAAGTTAACGTGGAAGTTAACGTGGCTCCTTGGGGGGTTGTGTGGTTGCTTCCAACGTTAGTGACAATGTTGGGTGTCACTAACGTTGTCGACCACTCTTGCTTCTTACGTTAGCTCCCACGTTAACCAAGTTAACGTGGGAGTTAACGTGGTATATTTCTCCTTAGGCCAACGTTAGTGACAATGTTGAATGTCACTAACGTTGGCGTTTCTTCCCCTCTTTAGCATTAGAGGCCATGTTAACTAAGTTAACGTGGACTCTAACGTGGCCACTTATGAGCATTTGCCAACGTTAGTGACAATGTTAAGTGTCACTAACGTTGGCTCAACTTCCCTTCTCCACGTTAGAGTTCACGTTAACTTAGTTAACGTGACTCTTAAGTAAGCTGAGACAACTCTATCCCCTGGAGAGAAGTCTTCCGTAGGGATCTTCTTGTTCCTCCACCTCCTTGGTACCTTCTTCTTTGTTTCTTTTGAAGTTGCCTTCCCCTTGGTGACCTCTTTTTCTAAAGGAGTTGTGATGCTGTCTTCACCTGCCTCTAGAGGTTTAGGTTCCTCCAACTTTTCTTTGAGCTTTGGCAATTGCTGTTTTCTTTGTTTATCTATTAAGGGGGTCTCAGAATGAACTGGCTGTGCTTCAGTGCTTGTTTCCTCCGTCAGTGTCTCATTATCATTTGTGCTTAGTTCCTTGTCCTCTTGACTTGTTTCTTGTGAGAGTTTGAAAATATTGAAGCTGAGTCGTTCATCATGGATTCTCAATATTAGCTCCCCTTTCTCTACATCGATAAGTGCTCTGGCCGTAGCTAGGAATGGTCTTCCCAATATGATTGGGTGAGTGTGACTCTCTTCCATGTCCAGGATGACAAAGTCTGTTGGGAGAAAGTATTTTCCAACCTTTAGCAACATATTTTCCACCACTCCTATTGCTTGCTTTTGAGTTTTGTCAGCCAGTCTAATGATTACATCTGTGGGCATTATCTCATTGATCTGTAGCCTCTTCACTAGGGATAAGGGCATTAAGTTGATACTGGCCCCCAAATCATATAGTGCTCTATCGAACATAGTTTCACCTATGGCACAAGGGATGTGAAAACTCCCTGGGTCTCTTCTTTTTGTAGGCAACTCAGGTTGAATAAGGGCACTACATTCCTTGTTCATCACTATAGTCTAGCCTCCTTTGAGTGAGCTTTTCCTGGGAAGAAGTTCCTTCATATACTTGATGATTCCTGGCATTTGTTGAATTGCCTTGATGAATGGTATGTTCACATGCAGAGATGCAAACAAGTCTAGGAACCTTGAGTATATTCTTTTTTCCACAACACCATTGAGCAGTTGAGGGAAGGATGCATAGAGCTTCAGCAGCTCTTGTTGTGAGATTTCTGGTTCTTGGTGATCTTTATCCTCCTCCTTTGTTGAGTGGTCTTCAGGTTGTTCGAAAAGTTTGCCTTGCTTGTCTTCAGTCTCTTGATCACTTGTAGTGAGCATTTTGCAATCTTCCCATCTTACTTTCTTTGCTTCTCCTTTGGGGTTTTTCTCCGTGTCACTTGGGAAGTGATGAGCGGATAATTTATACGCTTTTTGGCATTGTTTTTAGTATGTTTTTAGTAGGATCTAGTTACTTTTAGGGATGTTTTCATTAGTTTTTATGTTAAATTCACATTTCTGGACTTTACTATGAGTTTGTGTGTTTTTCTGTGATTTCAGGTAAAATCTGGCTGAAATTGAGGGACTTGAGCAGAAATCAGATTCAGAGGTTGAAAAAGGACTGCTGATGTTGTTGGATTCTGACCTCCCTGCACTCAAAGTGGATTTTCTGGAGCTACAGAACTCGAAATGGCGCGCTTTCAATTGCGTTGGAAAGTAGACATCCAGGGCTTTCCAGAAATATATAATAGTCCATACTTTGGCCAAGAATTGACGACGTAAACTGGAGTTCAACGCCAGCCTTCTGCCCAAATCTGGCGTCCAGCGCCAGAAAAGGATCCAAAACCAGAGTTGAACGCCCAAACTGGCACAGAAACTGGCGTTCAACTCCACAAATGGCCTCTGCACGTGCTACACTTAAGCTCAGCCCAAACACACACCAAGTGGGCCCCGGAAGTGGATTTATGCATCAATTACTTACTCATGTAAACCCTAGTAGCTAGTTCATTATAAATAGGACCTTTTACTATTGTATTAGGCATCTTTTGATCATCTTAGGATCTTAGGATCATCTTTGGACGCCTGGTTCTTAGATCAGAGGGGCTGGCCTCTTGGCCATGCCTGGACCTTTCACTTATGTATTTTTAAGGGTAGAGTTTCTACACTCCATAGATTAAGGTGTGGAGCTCTGCTGTTCCTCAAAGATTAATGCAAAGTACTACTGTTTTCTATTCAATTCTTCTTATTTCGCTTCTAAGATATCCATTCGCACCCAAGAACGTGATGAAGGTGATGATTATGTGTGACGCTCATCATCCTTCTCCCTTATGAACGCGTGCCTGACAAACACTTCTGTTCTACATGAATTAAGCTAGAATGAAAATCTCTTAGATCTCCTAAGTAGAATCTTCGTGGCGTACGCTAGAATGATGGCGGCATTCAAGAGGATCCAGAAGGTCTAAACCTTGTCTGTGGTATTCTGAGTAGGATTCAATGATTGAATGACTGTGACGAGCTTCAAACTCGCGATTGTTGGGCGTTAGTGACAGACGCAAAAGGAGGGTGAATCCTATTCCAGCATGATCGAGAACCGACAGATGAATAGCCGTGCCGTGACAGGGTGCGTGAGCATATGATTCACTGAGAGGAGGGGATGTAGCCACTGACAACGGTGATGCCCTTGCATACAGCCAGCCATGGAAAGGAGTAAGACTGATTGGATGAAGATAGCAGGAAAGTAGAGGTTCAGAGGAACGAAAAGCATCTCCATTCGCTTATCTGAAATTCCTGCCAATGAATCTACATAAGTATCTCTATCCCTTTTATTGTTTATTTTAATCTAATAAAATATTATGTTTAAATCCGCCTGACTGAGATTTGCAAGGTGACCATAGCTTGCTTCATACCAACAATCTCCGTGGGATTCGACCCTTACTCACGTAAGGTATTACTTGGACGACCCAGTGCACTTGCTGGTTAGTTGTATCGAAGTTGTGACGATTATGAATTAAGATCAGAGCACCAAGCTTTGAAGCCATTACCAGGATTTGTTCGAGCCTGGAGATCACAATTTCGTGCACCAAGTTTTTGGCGCCGTTGCCGGGGATTGTTCGAGTTTGGACAACTGACGGTTCATCTTGTTGCTCAGATTAGGTAATTTTCTTTTTATTTTATTTTCAAAAATTTTTCAAAAATATCTTCAAAAAAAAAAAATTTCTCTTGTTTTCGAAAAAAAATGTTTTCAAAAATTTCTTCAGAATTTTTAAGAATGAATTCTAGTGTTTCATGATGATTTGTTGAAGCCTGGCTGGCTGTAAGCCATGTCTAATTTTTGGACTGGGGTTTCAACTTACCATCACAAATGAAGAGATTCTCACACACTTAGTTGTTCTATACTTGAAAAGTATCCATACCTGCTGAAGCTTGGCTGGCCATTGGCCATGTCTAGTGTTTTGGACTGGAGCTTTCTTTGAAAGCTTGGCTGGCTAGTAAGCCATGTCTAATTCCTGGACTGAAGCTTTAGACTAACATGGCAAGATTCCTGGAATTCATATTAAAAATTTTGGAATCCTTATTTTCTTTTTCATATAATTTTCGAAAAAAAAAATCCAAAAAAATTAGAAAATCACAAAATAAAAAATATTTTGTGTTTTTTGTTTGAGTCTTGAGTCATATCATAAGTTTGGTGTCACTTGGATATGCATCTTGCATTTTTCGAAAATATCATGCATTCATAGTGTTCTTCATGATCTTCAAGTTGTTCTTGGTAAGTCTTCTTGTTTGATCTTGATGATTTTTTGTTTTGTGTCTTTTCATGTTTATCATATGCATTCTTGAATTCTTAGTGCGCAAGCATTAAAGAATTCTAAGTTTGGTGTCTTGCATGTTTTCTTTGCATTAAAAATTTTTCAAAAATATGTTCTTGATGTTCATCATGATCTTCATTGTGTTCTTGGTGTTCATCTTGACATTCATAGCATTCTTGCATGCATTCATTGTTTTGATCTAAAAATTTCATGCATCGCATAATTTTCATGTTTTCATAAAAATTTCAAAAATAAAAAAAATATCTTTCCCTTTTTCTCTCATCAAATTCGAAAATTTGAGTTGACTTTTTCAAAATTTTTAAAAATCAAGTTGTTGCCAATGAGTCAAATCAAATTTTCAATTTGAAAATCTTATCTTTTTCAAAATCTTTTTCAAAAATCAAATCCTTTTCAAAATTCTTAGTTATTTTCGAAAATTCCAAAAATATTTTTCAAAAATCTTTTTCTTATTTTTATATAAAATTTTCGAAAATAACTAATCAATTAATGTTTTGATTCAAAAATTTGAAGTTTGTTACTTGCTTGTTAAGAAAGATTCAAACTTTAAGTTCTAGAATCATATCTTGTGATTTCTTGTGAATCAAGTCATTAATTGTGATTTTAAAAATCAAATCTTTTTCAAAAACTAATTTCTATCATATCTTTTCAAAAATATCTTCTTATCTTATCTTTTTCAAAAATATCTTTTCAAAATATCTTTTCTAACCTCCTAACTTCTTATCTTTTCAAAATTTGTTTCAACTAACTAACTAACTTTTTGTTTGTTTCTTAACTTTTTCAAAACCACCTAACTAACTTTCTCTCTCTCATTTTCGAAAATGTCTTCCCTCTTTTCAAAATTTCTTTTTAATTAACTAATTATTTTTATTTTTTATTTTTAATTTCAAAAATTTTCGAAAAAATTTTCTACTAACAATTTTCAAAAACCATTTTCAAAAATCACTAACTCTTTTTCAAAATAATTTTCGAAAATTATACCTCCCCCATCCTATTCTATTTATTCATTCATATCCTAACATCTCATCTCACATCTCTTCCATCGGTACAGTTGTGTTTTTCCCTTTACATCACATTCTTTGTCTCCCCCTCTTTTCTTCCACTCACAAAGGGATCCCTATACTGTGGTATAAAGGATCTCTATTATTATTATTATTTTTTCTGTGCCTTCTTCTTTGTCATATGAGCAGGAGCAAGGATAAGAACATTCTTGTGGAAGCAGATCCAGAACCTGAAAGGACTCTGAAGAGAAAATTAAGAGAAGCTAAAATACAACAATCCAGAGATAACCTTTCAGAAATTTTCGAACAGGAAAAGGAGATGGCAGCCGAAATTAATAATAATGTAAGGAAGATGCTTGGTGACTTTACTGCACCTAATTCCAATTTACATGGAAGAAGCATCTCCATTCCTGCCATTGGAGCAAACAACTTTGAGCTGAAACCTCAGTTAGTTTCTCTGATGCAGCAGAACTGCAAGTTTCATGGACTTCCATCTGAAGATCCTTTTCAGTTCTTAACTGAATTCTTGCAGATATGTGATACTGTTAAGACTAATGGAGTAGATCCTGAAGTCTACAGGCTCATGCTTTTCCCTTTTGCTGTAAGAGACAGAGCTAGATTATGGTTGGATTCTCAACCCAAAGACAGCCTGAACTCTTGGGATAAGCTGGTCACAGCTTTCTTAGCCAAGTACTTTCCTCCTCAAAAGCTGAGCAAGCTTAGAGCTGATGTTCAAACCTTCAGACAGAAAGAAGGTGAATCCCTCTATGAAGCTTGGGAAAGATACAAACAGTTGACCAAAAAGTGTCCTTCTGACATGCTTTCAGAATGGACCATCCTGGATATATTCTATGATGGTTTATCTGAGCTATCAAAGATGTCACTGGATACTTCTGCAGGTGGATCCATTCACCTAAAGAAAATGCCTGCAGAAGCTCAAGAACTCATTGACATGGTTGCTAATAACCAGTTCATGTACACTTCTGAAAGGAATCCTGTGAGTAATGGGACGCTTATGAAGAAGGGAGTTCTTGAAGTTGATACTCTGAATGCCATATTGGCTCAGAATAAAATATTGACTCAGCAAGTCAATATGATCTCTCAGAGTCTGCATGGAATGCAAGCTGCATCCAACAGTACTCAAGAGGCTTCTCCTAAAGAAGAAGCTTATGATCCTGAGAACCCTGCAATAGCAGAGGTAAATTACTTAGGTGAACCTTATGGAAACACCTATAACTCAACATGGAGAAATCATCCAAATTTCTCATGGAAGGATCAAAAGCCTCAACAAGGCTTTAATAATGGTGGAAGAAACAGGTTTAGCAATAGCAAGCCTTTTCCATCATCAACTCAGCAACAGACAGAGAACTCTGAACAAAATGCTTCTAATTTAGCAAATCTAGTCTCTGATCTATCTAAGGCCACTGTAAGTTTCATGAATGAAACAAGGTCTTCCATTAGAAATCTGGAAGCACAAGTGGGCCAGCTGAGAAAAAGGATCACTGAAATCCCTCCTAGTACTCTCCCAAGCAATACAGAAGAGAACCCAAAAGGAGAGTGCAAGGCCATTGACATAAGCGCCATGGCCGAAACTGTGAGGAGAGGAGAGGACGTGAATCCAAGGAGGAAGACCTCTTGGGACGTCCAGTGATCAATAAGGAGCTTCCCTCTGAGGAACCAAAGGACTCTGAGGCTCATCTAGAGACCATAGAGATTCCATTGAACCTCCTTATACCCTTCATGAGCTCTGATGAGTATTCCTCTTCAAAAGAGAATGAGGATGTTACTGAAGAGCAAGCTACCAAGTTTCTTGGTGCAATCATGAAGCTGAATGCCAAATTATTTGGCATTGATACTTGGGAAGTTGAACCTCCCTTGTTCATCAATGAACTAAGTGATCTGGATCAACTGACATTGCCTCAGAAGAGACAGGATCCTGGAAAGTTCATAATACCCTGTACCATAGGTACCATGATCTTTAAGGCTCTGTGTGACCTTGGTTCAGGAATAAACCTCATGCCCCTCTCTGTAATAGAGAAACTGGGAATCTATGGGGTGCAAGCTGCTAAAATCTCACTAGAGATGGCAGACAGCTCAAGAAAACAGGCTTATGGACAAGTAGAAGATGTATTAGTAAAGGTTGAGGGCCTTTACATCCCTGCTGATTTCATAGTCTTTGATACTGGAAAGGAAGAGGATGAATCCATCATCCTAGGAAGACCTTTCCTGGCCACAGCAAGAGCTGTGATTGATGTTGACAGAGGTGAAATAGTCCTTCAATGGAATGAGAACTCCCTTGTATTCAAAACTCAAGGATCTCCCTCTGCAACCATGGAAAAGCTTCTCTCCAAGCAGAGTCAACCAGAGCCCTCACAGTCAAACTCTAAGTTTGGTGTTGAACTCCCATATCCAAACTCTAAGTTTGGTGTTGGAGAGTTTCAACAAAGCTCTGCACATCTGTGAGGCTCCATGAGAGCCCACTGTCAAGCTATTGACATTAAAGAAGCGCTTGTTGGGAGGCAACCCAATGTTTATCTAATTCTTATTTTTATTGTTTTTCGTGTTTTCTTAGGTACATGATCATGTGGAGTCACAAAATAAATAGAAAAATTGAAAACGGAATCAAAAACAGCAGAAGAAAAATCACACCCTAGAGGAGCATCTGTCTGGCGTTCAGCGCCAGAACAGAGCATGGTTCTGGCGCTGAACGCCCAAAATGGGCAGCTTCTGGGCGCTGAACGCCAGAACAGGCATGGTTCTGGCGTTCAACGCCAGAAATGGCACACAGATGGGCGTTGAACGCCCAAAATGGCCACCAACCTGGCGCTGAACGCCCAGAGTTGGATACAAAGGCATTTTTACATGCCTAATGGGTGCAGGGATGTAAATCCTTGAAACCTCAGGATCTGTGGACCCCACAGGATCCACTCAGAATCTGTAGACCCCACAGGATCCACTCAGGATCTGTGGACCCCACAGGATCCCCACCTACCTCCACTCACTTCTTCTCACCACTCTCTTTCACACAACCCCACAAACACTCTTCCCTAAAAACCCTCACCAATCACCTCAATCTCTCTTCCCACTAAACCTTCACCACTCACATCCATCTCCTCTTCCCCATAAACCTACCTCATAAACTCCACCTACCTTCAAAATTCAAAACCAATTTCCCACCCAAACCCACCCATATGGCCGAAGCTTAACCCCCCCTCCATTCCCTATATAAAGACCTCCATTCTTCACCAAATTCACACAACACACCCCTCTACACTCTCCTTAGCCGAAACCACATCTCCCTCTCCCTCTCCATATTTCTTCTTCTTCTTCTTCTACTCTTTTGTTTATTGCTCGAGGGCGAGCAATATTCTAAGTTTGGTGTGGTAAAAGCATAGCTTTTTTGTTTTTCCATTACCATTGATGGCACCTAAGACCGGAGAATCCTCTAGAAGAGGGAAAGGGAAGATAAAAGCTTCCACATCCGAGTCATGGGAGATGGAAAGATTCATCTCCAAAGCCCATCAAGACCACTTCTATGATGTTGTGGCCAAGAAGAAGGTGATCCCTGAGGTCCCTTTTAAACTCAAAAGAAATGAGTATCCGGAGATCCGACATGAAATTCAAAGAAGAGGTTGGGAAGTTCAAACAAATCCATCCAACAAGTCGGCATCCTAATGGTTCAAGAGTTCTATGCCAATGCATGGATCACCAAGAACCATGATCAAAGTAAGAACCCGGATCCAAAGAACTATGTTACAATGGTTCGGGGGAAATACTTAGATTTTAGTCCGGAGAATGTGAGGTTGGCGTTCAACTTGCCATACATGGAAGAGAACGCATGCCCCTACACAAGGAGAGTCAACTTTGATCAAAGGTTGGACCAAGTCCTTATGGACATATGTGTAGAAGGAGCTCAATGGAAGATTGACTCCAAAGGCAAGCCGGTTCAACTAAGAAGATTGGACCTCAAGCCTATAGCTAGAGGATGGTTGGAGTTTATTCAATGCTCAATCATTCCCACTAGCAACCGGTCTGAAGTTACTATAGACCGGGCCATCATGATCCATAACATCATGATTGGAGAAGAGGTGGAAGTTCATGAGATTATACCTCAAGAACTCTACAAGGTGGCTGACAAGTCCTCCACTATGGCAAGGTTAGCCTTCCCTCACCTCATTTGCCACCTATGCAATTCAGCTGGGATTGACATAGAGGGAGATATCCTCATCAAAGAGGACAAGCCCATCACTAAGAAAAAAATGGAGCAAGCAAGAGAGCCCAGTCATGGAGCTCAAGAGGTGCAAGAAGCTCATTTTCATGAGATCCCTGAGATGCCTCAAATGCACTTTCCTCCACAAAATTATTGGGAGCAAATCAACACCTCCCTAGGAGAATTGAATTCCAATATGGGACAACTAAGGGTGGAACATCAAGAGCACTCCATCATGCTGCATGAAATAAGAGAAGATCAAAAGGCAATGAGGGATGAGCAACATAGACAAGGAAGAGACATAGAAGAGCTCAAGGACATCATTGGTTCCTCAAGAAGGAAACGCCACTATCACTAAGGTGGATTCATTCCTTGTTCTTGCTTTCTCTGTTTTTCGTTTTCTATGTTATGTGCTCATCTATGTTTGTGCCTTCATTACATGATCATTAGTAGTTAGTAACTTTGTCTTAAAGATATAAATGTCCTATGAATCCATCACCTCTCTTAAATAAAAAAACTGTTTTAATTCAAAAGAACAAGAAGTACATGAGTTTCGAATTTATCCTTGAACTTAGTTTAATTATATTGATGTGGTGACAATGCTTCTTGTTTTCTGAATGTATGCTTGAACAGTGCATATGTCTTTTGAAGTTGTTGTTTAAGAATGTTAAATATGTTGGCTCTTGAAAGAATGATGACTAGGAGACATGTTATTCGATAATCTGAAAAATCATAAAAATGATTCTTGAAGCAAGAAAAAGCAGCAAAAAAAAAAAAAAAAACAAAGCTTGCAGAAAAAAATAGGCGAAAAAAAAAATATAGAAAGAAAAAGAAAAAGCAAGCAGAAAAAGCCAATAACCCTTAAAACCAAAAGGCAAGGGCAAATAAAAAGGATCCCAAGGCTTTGAGCATCAGTGGATAGGAGGGCCTAAAGGAATAAAATCCTGGTCTAAGCGGCTAAACCAAGCTGTCCCTAACTATGTGCTTGTGGCGTGTAGGTGTCAAGTAAAAACTTGAGACTGAGCGGTTAAAGTCAAGGTCCAAAGCAAAAGAAGAGTGTGCTTAAGAACCCTGGACACCTCTAATTGGGGACTTTAGCAAAGCTGAGTCACAATCTGAAAAGGTTCACCCAATTATGTGTCTGTGGCATTTATGTATCCGGTGGTAATACTGGAAAACAAAGTGCTTAGGGCCACGGCCAAGACTCATAAGGAAGCTGTGTTCAAGAATCATCATACTGAACTAGGAGAGTCAAGAACACTATTCGAAATCTGAAATTCCTATAGATGCCAATCATTCTGAACCTCAATGGATAAAGTGAGATGCCAAAACTATTCAAGAGGCAAAAAGCTATAAGTCCCGCTCATATGATTGGAGCTCTATTTCATTGATAGTTTGGAATTTATAGTATATTCTCTTCTTTTTATCCTATTGATTTTTAGTTGCTTGGGGACAAGCAACAATTTAAGTTTGGTGTTGTGATGAGCGGATAATTTATACGCTTTTTGGCATTGTTTTTAGTATGTTTTTAGTAGGATCTAGTTACTTTTAGGGATGTTTTCATTAGTTTTTATGTTAAATTCACATTTCTGGAATTTACTATGAGTTTGTGTGTTTTTCTGTGATTTCAGGTAAAATCTGGCTGAAATTGAGGGACTTGAGCAGAAATCAGATTCAGAGGTTGAAAAAGGACTGCTAATGCTGTTGGATTCTGATCTCCCTGCACTCAAAGTGGATTTTCTGGAGCTACAGAACTCGAAATGGCGCGCTTCCAATTGCGTTGGAAATTAGACATCCAGGGCTTTCCAGAAATATATAATAGTCCATACTTTGGCCAAGAATTGATGACGTAAACTGGCGTTCAACGCCAGCCTTCTGCCCAAATCTGGCGTCCAGCGCCAGAAAAGGATCCAAAACCAGAGTTGAACGCCCAAACTGGCACAGAAACTGGCGTTCAACTCCACAAACGGCCTCTGCATGTGCTACACTTAAGCTCAGCCCAAACACACACCAAGTGGGCCCCGGAAGTGGATTTATGCATCAATTACTTACTCATGTAAACCCTAGTAGCTAGTTCATTATAAATAGGACTTTTACTATTGTATTAGGCATCTTTTGATCCTCTTAGGATCTTAGGATCATCTTTGGATGCCTGGTTCTTAGATCAGAGGGGCTGGCCTCTCGGCCATGCCTGTACCTTTCACTTATGTATTTTTAACGGTAGAGTTTCTACACTCCATAGATTAAGGTGTGGAGCTCTGCTGTTCCTCAAAGATTAATGCAAAGTACTACTGTTTTCTATTCAATTCTTCTTATTTCGCTTCTAAGATATCCATTCGCACCCAAGAACGTGATGAAGGTGATGATTATGTGTGACGCTCATCATCCTTCTCCCTTATGAACGCGTGCCTGACAAACACTTCTGTTCTACATGAATTAAGCTAGAATGAATATCTCTTAGATCTCCTAACCAGAATCTTCGTGGCGTACGCTAGAATGATGGCGGCATTCAAGAGGATCCGGAAGGTCTAAACCTTGTCTGTGGTATTCTGAGTAGGATTCAATGATTGAATGACTGTGACGAGCTTCAAACTCGCGATTGTTGGGCGTTAGTGACAGACGCAAAAGGAGGGTGAATCCTATTCCAGCATGATCGAGAACCGACAGATGAATAGCCGTGCCGTGACAGGGTGCGTGAGCATATGATTCACTGAGAGGAGGGGATGTAGTCACTGACAACGGTGATGCCCTTGCATACAGCCAGCCATGGAAAGGAGTAAGACTGATTGGATGAAGATAGCAGGAAAGTAGAGGTTCAGAGGAACGAAAAGCATCTCCATTCGCTTATCTGAAATTCCTGCCAATGAATCTACATAAGTATCTCTATCCCTTTTATTGTTTATTTTAATCTAATAAAATATTATGTTTAAATCCGCCTGACTGAGATTTGCAAGGTGACCATAGCTTGCTTCATACCAACAATCTCCGTGGGATTCGACCCTTACTCACGTAAGGTATTACTTGACGACCCAGTGCACTTGCTGGTTAGTTGTATCGAAGTTGTGACGATTATGAATTAAGATCAGAGCACCAAGCTTTGAAGCCATTACCAGGATTTGTTCGAGCCTGGAGATCACAATTTCGTGCACCAGGAAGCTATCAGTAGGTTTGGGAATCTTCTCAGCTAAATATCCCACCTAGAAGTCCAGCTTCCTGATGGTCTCTCCCTGGTTCTTAATATTGGCTCGCACCTCCTCTTGAACACCTTATTTTCTTGAATCTCTTGGCATATTCCTTCAAGTAAGGCTTCAATCTTAGAGAGCTTGTCATCAATTGATGAGTGATTCGGAGCAGATGTGCTGTTTTGGTTTTGATAAGCGTGTGGAGAAGTGTTGTTGTGGGGTGTTGAGATGTCTTCTGTGTGAATTGCTGGTGAGCTGCATTGTTGTTGGAGTTGTAACTTCTCTGGTCTTGGTTTTGATCTTGCTCACTTCCCCACCCAAAGTTTGGGTAGTTTCTCCATCCGGGGTTGTAGGTCTTGGAGTATGGATCATAGTTTTTCCTTGGTGAATTCCCAATGTAGTTGGTTTGCTCCTGACTCCCCTCTGCTTCTTCATTCACTCCTTCTTGGTTGTTGATGAAGTTGAGATTGCTGCTACTTGGTTCATCTCCATCTTCTTGGTGAGGTCAGCCAGCTGCTGGGTAATGAGCTTGTTTTGGGCCAACAGAGCATCTACATTGTTTAGCTCCATTACGCCTCTTGTGTTCCCTCTTTCAGAAGCATAGAAGTAGTCGTTCTCTGCTACTGTTTCAATAACATCTATGACTTCCTCAATAGTCTTCTTCTTGTTCAAAGATCCTCCGGATGAATGGTCTACAGCCTTCTTTAACTCATAAGAGAGCCCTTCATAGAAAATGTGCAGCTGCACCCATTCGTTGAACATGTCAGGTGGACACCTCCTTGTTAAGTCCTTGAACCTCTCCCATGCTTCATATAGAGTCTCACCATCTTGTTGCCTGAAAGTTTGGACCTCAGCTCTCAGCCTATTAATTCGTTGAGGAGGGTAAAATCTTGCTAAGAATTTGTTCACCACATCTTCCCAAGTTGTCAAGCTTTCCCTTGGGAAAGATTCCCGCCACTTGGCTGCTTTGTCCCTAAATGAGAATGGAAACAAGAGCAGTCTATAGGTGTCAGGATGAACACCATTAGACTTCACTGTGTCACATATCCTCAGGAAGGTGGTTAGATGTTGATTGGGGTCTTCTTGAACACCTCCTCCAAACGAACAGTTATTCTGAACAAGGGTGATGAGCTGTGGTTTAAGTTCAAAGTTGTTGGCATGGATTGTTGGCTTTTGGATGCTACTTCACAATTGCCTGGGTTTGGATTAATGTAAGAGCCCAAAACTCTTCTATCCTCCCCAGCATGATTTGCTCTACCTCCTCCCCATGGTTGTGATCCTCTTCTTCATGATGGTTTTCCATGTT